>NC_060059.1:17933330-18133606 GCF_020283565.1 Trifolium pratense
ACTCGTAAGGTTTACAGGTAACGCCAAGGCCTTTCAACCTTGTTTTTTCTTTTTCTGACGCCCCCTACTCGTAAGGTTTACAGGTAACGCCAAGGCCTTTCAACCTTGTTTTTTCTTTTTCTGACGCCCCCTACTCGTAAGGTTTACAGGTAACGCCAAGGCCTTTCAACCTTGTTTTTTCTTTTTCTGACGCCCCCTACTCGTAAGGTTTACAGGTAACGCCAAGGCCTTTCAACCTTATATTTTCTTCAGAGCTTTCATATGAGTTGATCTTGAATAATTTTTTGTTCAGAGCCCGCAGCTTAATCATGATTACTGCAAATAAGCTTTGATACATTAGAGGTTCAACGATAATAATAATAATATATGAAAAATAAAACAAACGAAAATGATACCGCCATGGGCGGTTTGTCGCGGCGCTCCTCGCCTAGCAAGAAAAACAATTATGTTTTGGCGTGGCGAGACTGAGTTCCATTGCGGTAGTCATCGCGGAATATGCTTCAACCTGAAATATTAGTTGGCGGCTTCTATTCTATCTCGCCGAGTGATAATTATTGAATTTTCATGTTAATTTTCCACATTTGTTCGTTGTCCTGCACTATGATTAACATCAATGAATCAAAATAGAAATCATAGATGAATAAACTAAATTTCCTAATCAAGATTTCAAAAGAATAAATTTCAAAGAAGGTGACATTATAGCAAGTGCTTCAAGTATCTGCACTAAAAACAAGTCGGTTAATAATAAGTCTCATATACTCCATTAGTTTTGCATGTATGATTAATTTTAATTAATCGATAAACGAAACAGATAAAAATGTGATACGTAGAGAAAGCATATTCATGTTAGTTATAAGTAAAAAGCAAAATACTTTGTAAGAAGAATACTGATTTAGTTCTTAACCGAAAAAATGTAGAAACATATGAAAATTTTTATACTTTCTCTGTTGGTTATATTTGTCTTGGTCATTTTAATTTAAAGTGTTGACTTACTTATCAGAGTTGAAGTTCTTTCATGTTTGAAATGTTTACATGAGGTCTTAAGAAAGTTAGTTCACACAATCACACAAAATATTTTATCGTGTGCTAGAATAATTTATAGCAGGATTAAAGATATCACATATCAAATAAGCACAAACAGTTTTGAACCAAACAGGACAGCGATTCTTGAATTTAGATCTTGTGAAGTGGCACACCAAAAGAAAAACAAGTCTCATTCTAGTGATTATTAACCTTGAAATACATAAGTACCGATGTTCTTTTCTTTTACTCATTGATGAGATTATTATTATTATTATTATTATTATTATTATTATTATTATTATTATTATTATTATTATTATTATTATTATTATTATTATTATTATTATTATTATTATTATAGATGGCGATAGAATGTGATTCATGAACTATAAATTAACCATGTTAATAAAACCGATAACGTATATATGCACAAATAATATATTATCACAATAGAGAGAGCGAGAACTATATGATTAAATGGTAAGTTAGAGGAAAAGAACGTTAACACCTAGATCGGGAGTCGCCTAGCAAGAAAAACAATTATGTTTTGGCGCGGCGAGACTGAGTTCCATTGCGGTGGTCATCGCGGAACATGCTTCAATTGGAATGTTAATCGGCGGTTTTTATCTCGCCGAGTGGTACCAATGTTTAGTTGCTTGAGTTTTATGATCACCTCTCTTAGCAAGAGGACCTAATAAGCATTTTGATGAGCATCCTACTTCTGCTTCACTATTCTGAGTTGTCAAGCAAGCATTTCGTAATTTTAGCTTCCTTAACCTCTTCCTCCGCTTCACTTCCCTCGTAAACCAATTCGTAATATTGCCTGCTGACTAATAGACACAAGACCTTCCAAACTGTATGTGCCGGGGCTTTAATCAAAGCTCTGTCGTTACTGAGTACACTTAAATTGACGGCGGGATTGGCTTTCACATCTTCTTGCATTGTGACCTTCTCTGTCAGTGCTTCAATGTTTGACTCGACCACTACCGCAACAAAGTTTGACGGCGGTGCCGGACAAGGCTGCAGCAGCCACGATCCCCGGCGATGTTGGACAGCAGGTGATGAATATGCTTGGACTCATGATTTTGACAGTGATGGCATCCATGTTTGAAAAAATGATGGGCGAAGGTGGAACACCGACGACAATTGGGCATGACAGCGAATGTAGATCCATGCCATTGATTAAGCAAAATTAGTCATGGAGAATCAAATTGAAACAGAGGCAATGTATGAATGAACTAAGTTGAACTAGAAACAAACATTACAGCAAGCCAAATATATTAACTCTCCTCTATTTATTTTTGTTTTAAAACATCCCAATCAGTATCACTATAACAGGCATAGAACTAGCCTTTATTAAGATGGAAGCTATAACATCAGCACAGCAGGTATCTCTAACACTGTCTTTTCATTGGCCTCCATAGAACTAATATAAGATTCTATATTATATATAAAGCAATTTTTTAACAATTATGACATTAATAACTAAACTTTTTAATCATATTGTTACTTTCATGAGAATGATTAATATTTAGTAACCACAATGAGAACAACTTGGCAAAAATAAGAACATCATGGCAATAAGCATCAGAATTCAGTAATACTATGTTACTCATGCAACAAGATTGATAATATTGATGGGAAATTGAATACATATAACCGCAATCATACACTACAACGATTAATTTAATACCATAAACAAAGTAAAGCTATTAACAAATTGGCACTAAACGCCTCGCCGTGATGCAAGGTAGAACATTAAGCCAAATTATTCCGCAAAGAAACAATTGGGCTAGTAAATCAAATATGAATTAAAGGATCTTATGGAGCATTCAAAACAAATAAATCGGTGATATTAATTTCTTTCTGCTTATTAATTTCACGTGGAATCAACTCATTTTATTACTTCAAATTACTCAAGGATGAAGATAGAACTTTTAATCGGTGATAGTAAATTGAAGCCAAATAAATCCAAACATTTGTCAGAATAGTATAGTTTTAAGACATTGCAAACAAAAATAAAGGATTGAAAGCACCTGGGCGGAATTGGTTCGCATCACCTCTTGTCAACTGACTGTTTCTCTCTGCGTCAGTTGACTACTTCATAACCGCTCCATAGGGTCGCAATGGTCAAGACTGTTTCTCTCTGCGTCGCTAACACCGTTTTCTTTGGTTTTTTCTTCTCTGTTGTGTATTTCCATGTTCTCCAGCCATGTGGAGATGTTTGATTTTTATCTAGTTTGTTGTGGTAGGCTGGGATCAAATGTTTTTACCGCGGCCCCACGGTGGGCGCCAAAATGTTCTGGTAAAAACAAAAGGGGTTGTATTATTGATTAAATGGTATGATTATACTTGGTTCAATCCCAACAACCCTGGGAGTTTTATAAGTCAGATGAAGATGATCCTGTTCTGGTGAAGAACATAGGGGGTTTGTATTATTGAAGATTGATAATTGATACAAGTATGATCAGAGAATAAATTGATTGACTTTACAAGAATTAAAGAGTTGTCTCTTTACAAGAATGAAAGTATGGTGGTTTTTCAGAATGAGAGAGCCCCCTATTCTCTTGAAGAAGATCCTATTTATAGGCAAAACATCTCCCTCTTGTTGTTTGATAACCGCCTTGCTTGTGGAGGAATTCATGGGTAGTGGGTGGTTTCTTCTCCTTCTTCTCCAAGCTTCTTTTCCTTCTTTTCCAAGCTATGGTAGATCATGGAGGTGGTGGTAATCTTTACGTGTCATCATCATGGTGAGAAACATAAGATATTTTGGTGTGAACCTCATGGACTATAATTGATTGGGCTTTTTTGTATTGAGCCTTAACAAATCACACCCTGGTCCATGGCCCAGTACAATATATATAAAAAAATACAAGATGAGAATAATTGAACGAAATACGAGATCAATATAAGAACCAAAGATTTGCTTTTATATACCCTATTTTTTTTATACAAAACAATACACTCTCCATCCCAAAAATATAAGATAAAATTGGTCAAAAAAAGTTGATGTATTTGATTAAAAATTTGGACTAAATACATCCACTTTGTTTGACCAATTTTCCCTTATATTTTTGGACAGAGAGAGTATTATTTATACAAAACAATACTGCATCCGTCCCAAAATATACCAGAAAATTGATCAAAGAAAGTTGATATATCTGGCTAAAAATTTGGACTTAAACTTGATTCAGCCCCTGCCACCATCTTTCTTGCACAAGATGTTGGTGGTTAATAATGTTTTGTAGAGCATATGATATATGTTTTTAATTAAATGGTAAATTTTGTTAAATATGTATCTAATTTAAGATTATCTTATATTACACAATTTCCTTTGAAAAAACTAGCGAAGTATCGTCATATCTAGGCATGATAATGGGGTGGGATGGATTTTGGCCTACCCAAACAGGGTTCGGGTATTCCATAGAATTCATGTTTTCTTATTCCGTTCTATCTCTATATGAACTTGAGTTGCATTTTGTTTTTTGTGTTTTTTTTATAAAAAAATAGTTAAAATTGAAAAACTATTTTGTTTCAACCATATTTATACAAAGAGATCGTTGCGCCTTTCGTGCGGGTCGGAACTTAGCCGACAAGAAATTTTGCTACCTTATAAATAGAGAAAACAAATTGTTTAATACTCAACTTAAAAATATGAATGTAATCTAGAGTTTGTACAAGGATTTCAAATTTAAGAGTGATAAAATGTAATTCATTATAAGCGAGACGAGTTCAGAGACGGATTCAGGATGAATATCAATATCCACATTATCTGTCCCACCATCGTCTTTTAAAATTCTGAAAAACCCAAACCCAAAAACAGTTGACTCGAGTTTTCTCCGTCAAAATTGTGGCGAAACGGACGTGTACTCGCATGTATGAATTTTATTGCCATACTTGATCATACCAACAATTGTATGAGTTTTATTAAATTAATTAGGGTTTTTAAAAATTGATATTTTACATTATAAAAAAAATTGATATTTTAATTCATAAATTTTAAGCAAATTTTGTCCATACGCATGAGCCATAAATCAAACTTCTAACCACATGTTTAAGGGGACAAAAACTCTTATCACTTGAACCAATTCATCGTTGGTTCACGAAATAATTTTAACCCATTCATATTTTTTATTTTTAATATATTACAAGAACTTGAGGATTTTCAACAAATGAAAACAGATGAAAAATGTAGAGACTAAAATTGCTCTAGAGGACAACAAATGTAATTAGGTGTAAAAAGAAAATAAAAATAAAACAAAAAAGTAGTTATTGGAGTAGGGGCTTAGGCCCAAATAAAAGTAAAGTAAGAAACCCTAACAACAATACTCTTCTCTCCTGCCGCGTTCCTCTCTCTTCGCAGCCGTGATCTCCCTCGCCGATCTTCACTCCGGTAGTTTTCTGATTCCTCTCAACAATTTTTCCTATTTTTCTGTTTTCTATCATCACATTTTTTCATGTTTTCTCTGTTTCATATGCTTAACGATACTTTCCCCCTTTAGGGTTCTATCACTCGTACACATCAAATCAATTTTACTTGTTTTGTTTCTCTTAGTAATATATCAATGTGCATGTCAAGTGTCTGTTTGTGTAAAAACCTAATTAAGCATTTTTTTTCTTTCTAATTTCTTTTACCTACAATGAAAATGGGGTTTGGGTTTGTGGGTAAAATCGGTTGCTGGAGAAAAAACACTGTAATCTGTAGGTTTTTTCCCCCTCAAATTTGCATATGATTTTTCAACTACATTGTGCACAATTTATGTTCATGATTTGGCTACAACTACTGAATATGGTCATCATTTTTAAGTGCATGTTTGGATTGACGGTGAGAGATTGTCAAAATCACGGCGAGCCACTGTGATTTTATCAAAAGCTACACATTGGAGCTAAAATAAATAAACCGCTCATCCAACAATACACTCATAGAATGTTTATGAAAATAAGCTAAAAATGCATGCCATAAGCTGTTTCCATAAACTCTCTCAGACAGTTTCACAAGTGCTTATGCCACTAGATAAGCATAAACAATCCATTCCAAATTGTCCCTTTGTTTATTGGCTAATGCTTATATTGCAGCTGTACTACTATATACTTATATGTTAATTGATCTGAGAACTACATTTTCTGAAGTTTGTCGAACTTGGTTTTGGACTTGAGCATACAACTTGTATGATAGTTTTATAATCAATGTAGTCAGGTTCTCGAACCGGATCTTAGGTTCTTAATATCCTACGATCCCGTGAAGGCCAAACGAGCTTAGAACCCATGTAGGTTCCTTTTTTGACATGTCTGTAGTCAGGTCCTCGCACCGGGTCATAGGTTCTTACGATCCTAGAGGGTTTTTGACCCTAGCTCTAGACGGCGCCGTCGCCATTGAACCTTGCCGGCGGTTAGTGTATGTTTGTTCTCACTCATTTTTCATTTTCGTTCACTCCTCTCTCACTTTCAACCATCTCTTTCACTCAAACCTCCGTCCTCACCGAAACCTTCTGAACTCATCTCTTTCACTCTCAATTTCCAACCCTCTGTTTTCATTTTGTTTTTTTTAAACCCTACTGTTGCTTCTTCTAACCCCCTGTTATGAACTTATGAATGTTTGGAATGATCTCTGTGAAATATTAATTAATTAATTAAGTTTATTTTGTTCATGTATTATATTTTTTTTGTGTTTATGAGAGTATATGTATATATGTGAAGTTACAAGTTTACCCTTGAGTAGGATCTTACGATTCTCAACCAGCCTACCGATCCTACGTAGGATCTCGAACCTGACTACATTGTTTATAATTATATGATTCAGAGTCTGTATTAGGAAAGTTTTTTATATGCTCTCATTTTATGTAGTAAGTAGGAACAAGTGTATCTTTATTTGAAAGCAGTGAACTTGAAAAGTTATGTATATCTGTGTTTGGATAATTTATACATTCATAACCCCATGATCTCCCAGTAAAACATTGATTGTGGCGACATCAGTTTCCTAGAAAAAAATAACTTATGCTATTCACTAGTTTAATTATTAGCATCTACTGTAAACTTTGAATTGAAAGAATTTACGTGCCTTTGTAATTAAGTATATACCCTGACACTGTAATATCATTTTATATGCCATGGAAGAAGTTATTGCAGACAGCACAATGTTTCTCAAAGTGCAGCTTCCTTGGAATGTCATCATTGCTGCAGAGAACCTGAAGCCAGGAAGTCTCATGCTTCAACGGGCAATCCTCATCCGCCTTCTAAGCGACTTTGCAGTAAAAAAGGCAACGAAGGATATGGGATACTTCCTTGCAGTGACTACGCTGGATAAAATAGGAGAGGGGAAAGTCAGACAGCATACTGGGGATGTACTCTTCCCTGTTATTTTTAATGCTGTTACCTTTAAGGTTTTCAAGGGCGAGGTGTTAGAGGGTGTTGTCCACAAGGTGCTGAAGCATGGGGTTTTCCTGCGAATTGGTCCAATTGAGAATGCCTATCTCTCAAGTAGCAAGATGCCAGGATATGTGTATGTTCTAGGTGAAAACCCATACTTCATGAGTCAGAAAAATCACAAGATTGCAAAGGATGTGGTAGTTCGAGTTGTAGTGATTGGTACAAAGTGGATGGAGGCAGAGAGGGAGTTTCAGGCATTGGTCGGCTTGGAAGGAGATTATCTAGGACCAATTTCATCCCCTGATATGTAGCTATGTTTTCTTGTAGCAAAACATTGTAGTCTTAGGTTTCTTAATGAAAGCAATTTGCTGTTGGGTTTCATTGTTTTGCTTTCTTGGTCTCTAAATCATGGAACCCATTAATCAACTTAAATGCAGTGGGGTTTAGTCTGTAAATAAAAGATTTGTTATGTAGTATATGCCTATTGTTCTGTAATGTGATCACTCTTTATCATTTGACTATACACTGTTTACTTAATTTTCTCGCTTTCGATAATGAATGACCTTTTAGCGACCCCATTATCAGCTACTAGACTGATATGTTTATTAAAATACTCCTTTTTATAGTTCTGCAGTTGAATAGCAGGGAAACAAAAGTGTAATACTAACTTGGTTGTAGGCTTTCATTACCAATATATATGCTTCTGAAGTGTCGGCTTTCATTACCATTGACACAGCTGAAAACCTTTGGTGAGCCTTGCTCAAACATAAACCTTTGTTACCTTTTCTGCATTTTATTGCGGGACGGTTGGTTGTCAAACTAGGGGCTTGTTTGGCCTAGCTTTTTTTTAGAGCTTATGCAATATAAATTAGATTTTATGCTATTTTATAAGTTCATATTAGTGAAAATTGTAATTTTATAAGTTATTTTATCATAAACTACCTTGACAAACTTATAATAATATATAAAAATTACATAAGTTTGCATAAACTCTAAAAAAAGTTGGGCCAAACGAGCCGTAGGTTGCATCAAGCAGAAGTGCATTGCTAATTGCCAATAGGGACAAACTAAATAATTGTCTTATTAGGCGTTAGCCCTCTAAAAAATTAGCTTTGACTTTAATGTGAATGTGTATTTTTCATTATTTGATTAATAACTCTTATCATATGTTGTTGGTTTAATGGTAAAAATAACTTGTGCATGATGCAAAACTTATTTCACTTGTGCATTATAAAATTAACATTAAAACTTCCGTTAGTTTTGTCACATGTGTCAGACGGTTTTGCATATGTGGAGAGACACATTGACAATTGGATATATGGAATGTGTACAGTTCAAACGATGTTAGTAGAAAAACTGACGTAAATGATAGAGACTAAATTAAAATCTAAAATAAATGTAAGGACCAAATGTATAGTTAAGTTTTTTTATTTTTTTATTTTTATAGAAAACTAGCAAAAATTTGTTCAAAGACATTAGCAAATATCACCATGATGTGTTCCATATAATATGTTACTACTGCCTTAAAACAAAGACAAGACAATAGTCATTCTCTTTCGAAGTATATGAAAATTTAAGATTTTGGACTCATGAATTTGGATGCTTATGATCTATTGATATATTGAAGTGTATATTTAACTTTTAATTTAATAAATTAATGATCATTTTTTATGAATTAAAAAGTTAGTTGTCAATTATTGTATTTTATAGGTCATTTTATAGAAAAAACACAATTTGATTGTTCTTTTTAAGCATCATATTAATTTTTATATTTTTTTGTTAAAATAATAAATTTTCACTATTTTTTTTGACAAATAAATTTTCACTATTATGAGTAATAAAAAAAAAAAATTTTGCTGACCAATTTGGTAAATAATAGTATTTAATTATTAAAAAAAATTAGTTAATAAGAAAAATAATAATTATTATTATTATTTTATAATAATTTTTTTTTTTTTTTAAAAAAAAAGACTACATTAGAATGAACAATATAAATTGCCCGTAAATTAATTCTTTAGCATTATTTTTCTGCCAAAATTCTTCATACACGTTAGCCACAACACACTGAGGGTAATTGGCTTCCTTCACTGCTTCTGATTCAGGGAATGAAATGAGTTTGATTCCTAATCTTAATCCTAATCCTAAGCAATCTTCGTTTTGTATAAAATGGCCATGGGATTCTTTAAACCCTAACCCTAAAATTTCCCAAAACCCTAACCCCTGCAATTATGAGGCTCCTTGGTTATTCAAGTCTCTCCAAAACCTTGGATCATTTGCTTTCAATTTTGCCAACTCTGTTTCAAAATTTTCAAATTCACAAACTCCTCGTAATTCATTGGAACCGAATGAGAACAATAGTCACAATAAGAGATTGAATTTGACATGGAATAAGAAGAAAACAACTCTCAATGGTGTCGACCAGGCAGAGGCGGAGCAGCGAGCGTTTGCTGCTGCTCTGGCAAGTAATAAAGAGGCTACCTTGCTTGAGTTTTACTCGCCGAAATGCAGGCTCTGTAATTCCTTGCTTAATTTTGTTTTGGAGACGGAGAAGAGGAATGCTCGTTGGCTTAATGTTGTCATGGCTGATGCTGAGAATCAGATGTGGTTACCAGAGGTATTATTTTCAATACACTATATTCATTCAAAATGTACAATTTTGTTTAGCTTAGCAACCTTTATTTTCATTGATGATGATGATATATGTAGTTCCATAATCAGGTTCAGTTTATATTAGTTGTTTGTCTGTCATGTTTAACAACAGTGCCGATGTTACCAAGGGATCCAGCTTAGGAATTCGGATTGGTCGCGTCCTCTAATTTTCATTGAATGCATCGATATATAAGGAATTTTCACTGGCATAAGGTCATGTTTGGATAAACAGCTTAATTAAGCGATTATCATATTAGTATTTATGTATAAGCTATTTCAATAACATAAGATTATAAAGTCAAACTGTTTTTATATAAGTAATAAGCTGTTTTCATAACCTCTCTTAAACAATTAGACAAGAGCTTATGTTTGTAGATAAACTCAAATAAGTCAATCCAAAAGTGCCCCTACTATATGTCTGTAGTGCAGTCCAACTTGTACCACCTGATTAGCGGATCCAAATCTCCATCTACAAATTCATTGACCACACATAATGTCCTTTGATTGGTGATCACCTTTGAGTCTATTTGTAGGTTTCTCATCTCTTACATAAGTTTCAGCAACATTCTTCGTACCTCAGTTCTCTCTTGGTCTTTGGTAAAGCCCAGGGGGTCTTCAAGACTACAAGATGATATAACTGCTATATTGTTAGTTTCAGTTCTGATATCGAATGGCTGTAGGATAAAATGCCATTTAGCAACACACACGGGATGCGCAGAGAAAAGAATAGACAAGGAGATCTGAAACATAGTCAATAGAGTATTGGAACCCCTATCGATTGTTAAGATTGTTACAGTATTGTAGGTCTCTTCCAGTGTTTATGTTTCAGGGTATGCAAATATGTCCTCAAAAAAGGTATTCAAATATATATTGCCAGGAAAGTAAGAGTGGTAATGTAACAATCCCATGAGTGGTTCAAGATTGAAAAGTATTATGGGCTATGATGGACTCCCAAGAATATGTTTTGTTCATGTTTTCTCTCTTTTTAATTCCTTTTATAAAGGGTGAGAATTTATATTTCCATAGAAGATAAAGTAGCACTTTAACTGTAATGTATCATAGTGGCATGGGCAATATCGATACTTATGTATTAATCCCAAACAAACACCCGAGAAGTATTGTAATTGATTTTGATTTGTTCAGTAGGTAATATTTTAGCTCAATGGTTGGTGGCATGGCCTAAAGCATTAAGTCTAGTTTCTTGGGGTTTCCTCTAGAAAAAGCTCAAAGTACTTCTTGATACTCTTCTTGCATCTTTATATGAAATTGTGAATACTGCTATCTTTCAATACCATGTTTACTGATGCTTTTAGATATATATTTCTTAGTTGTTTAGTCTTCCTTTGGAGATTCTCCTCATTAAGACTTCATGCTGAATTATAATTAATTATTGCTATTACAGCTCCTTAATTATGATGTTAGTTATGTCCCCTGCTTCGTGCTTATTGACAACAAAGGAAGGGCCCTGGCTAAGTCGGGTGTCCCAAATAGTCGTTTACATGTTATAGCTGGACTCTCACATCTTCTCAAAATGAAGCGTCCTCAACAAAGTTAATGGATGACGGGCATGAAAACCAACATTTGTTTGCGGTACTGTTCTATGATCCTGTTGCACTTCTTATATATATATATATATATATATATATATATATATATATATATATATATATATATATATATATATATATATATATATTCTGTTGAGTCTGTTTTAATTGAGATGGGATTTCTTCTGCTTTCTGTTGGAATTTGTCCCACATGTAGTAGTAAGGTATGCTTCGAGTAAGAAACATGCAGTACGATTGTCCATGTAATTATCCCTTCTTTAGATTCAACATGTGAACTTAATTGAATCATATTTTATACTAACTGTTCATCATTCTTTTTCCTACTTGCCTTCTTTCTCATTGCCTTTAATTGTAATCTTTGTTTATTTCGCCTGTTAAAACTTTCTGTTCTAGAATGTTGACACCATCACCTTCAAGGTTCTAGTTACTCACTATCTTGCTGTCACAGTCATAATAATTTGCTTTAGGTGCAAAGTTTTTAACTTAATTGGCCAATTCAATTGATGACCCAAGAATATAGATGCCGTCCATCTAAATTCTAACTAAATTCATTCTATAGTTCTGTCAATAAATTGTAGTACAGTTATTGATGAATCAACCATCTAAATCCTACCTAAAGTTTCAGGTTTCACTTAGATTTGTTATAGATTCCTTAGTTAAAAGAAGTAACTTTGGTCTTAAAAGTCACTTACTCATACTCAATACTGATCTTATAAATAAACACATGGTCATGATTTGCAAAAGGTATGCCACATACATAATTTACATTTTTCTGTTGGAGAAGAAATATTACTGCAGAGTTAAAAATCTCAAATCAGAAATCTGGAGCACACATGACATAAATAACACTTAATTCATATAACAAAATAAAACAAAGTTAACAAACAGCCTTCTTGTAGTTGCATTCGTGATCACTGTGATCAACGTTAATGCATGACTCATGGCTACATCACACAAGGGTACATAAAACTTACAGTGATATCTCACACTCAAACGACAACAAAGAAAACATAGTAGAAAACAGAATAATTAAACACAGTACATAGCTTGCCAATGCCAAGGACCCATGAAGCTATCTAGTGCCAACCATTAACCATTGTGGCAACATTTATAGCTAATAAACACTTCCATTGTGCAGTGACAATCTGGACACTCAATAAAGTCTGGGATTTTTCCAGCAACATTAGGAATCTCAAGTCGAGAGCAAAGATGAACGGTACTAGCAACTGTGTTATGATAATCTCTAAATGCGTATTCAAAGCCCTTAGTGTTCACCACTTCTTTCCATTTGTCAAACTCTGTCATTGTCTTCAAAACTGTAGCCCCGTGACCAACAGAAGTCACAATAGATCCTTAGGTAACAATTGCCCACCCCGACTCATTCTTGTATGAAAGCAATTTCTCAACTTGTTGTGTTACGGTGTTGTTTTTCTCATGCATCTTGGTCACAAACAAACTCTCTACCTTTTTCCAAAAGTTGTTAACCACACATGGTTGTTGAGACTCCAAGCAAAACACGTCAATTGATGTCTTTCCCTTAATAGTGGTATCATTTGCTAGGGCCCCAACATGCTTGGTGAATTGTTGAACCCACTCCTTATCTTTACCTCCATATATGATGACAGAATTTTCTTCCTTCTTCATTTTTCGAAGGAAACATATGAATTTTATTAGTCACATTTCTTTCTCTCAATTTAAACTTGTCAACAGTAAAGTGAATTGACTATTGAGTGGAAAATATATTAAACTACTAGAAATAACTATGCACTAGCAATATTACTACATAGAAATTAAATTCATTAAAAAGTATCATAATAATATGTTAGAGTTTTCATCATAATAAGAGATTTTATAAGATTTATGACCAACCAAATACTTACCCATTTGATCTTGATATCAATGTCAACCAGCATGGAATCAAGCCACATTAATGCTGAGTCATTGATTCTTCTTTGGATTTGGAGAAAGGGTAGCCCTTTACCCCCCAAACTTGAATCATATGGAATGCATTCTTATGTAGAATCTTTGCTTGTGGGCTCAACACTACCACCAAAGGCTTCAGCTTGAAATGCAACTCCTCCTTAATGTACTTGATGCCTTTTATGGTTGCAAAGTGATGCAACACATACCAAGGCATTTTACACTTCAAAGAATCAAACATTTTCCTCTGCCTATCATTCCATTCCTCCACAATGGGAACCCACACAATCTTGTGTTGGCTTCCTATTTTCTTTATATGATCATAAATTTGAATCAAAGTTGAGATGTCTTCTTGGCTGATGTCCAGGGTTGAAATGAACAAAAACACATTTCTTTTTCAACACGTCTATGTTAACCTGTTTAATTATAAAACATATTTTAACATAAACCAACTATTCTAAAAAGTTAACTTAAATATTGCAAATTATCATGTAATTCATTTTAATATCTTTCTCTAGTGTAATTTCATTTTTATAGTTGCATTTATAATTAAATTATGTTTTAAATGCAAATATAAAAATGGAATATATATTTATTGTCAAAATATATTAAGGAATTAAGATATGATAAATACACACCAGGGTTTTAGTGGAACCACAATAGATGGGTGCTTGTGGTATGTCTTTCCAAAATATTAGCACCTTAAACACTTCCATAATTTCTGTCGGGGTTTGAAAGAGCTTCCAGAGCAACTTGTTATACTCTGCTTCATCTGAGAATTCAAATAATTTCCTTCAATATGGGAACAAAATACTTACATTTGGGGTTTTGACAAAACAAAAAGATACACACAAAATTTTATGTATGTTGTTGCAAGCTGTAGTAATGTTTGGATGAGTGATGGGTTTGGCAAAATTAGAGTGGCTCCACAATTTTGCTAACACTTCAAAGTGTAGTTTTTGTCAAAATTACGACGTTGCTCACCGCAATTCTGTTAATCACACCGTTAATCCAAACATAAACATAATTACCAATATGTATAATGATTTGTGACACATGCTTCCTCAATTTGCTGATTATTATGTTAATCTTTTGACCAAATTGAGATAAGTCTTTACAACTCAATGATAATATCAATCACTTGCCAAGTTGCTTTGATCAAATTGTTCACCTCCAAAATACCAAAGTGGTGTTTTTTTAAGGATTCAGGTTTGGTTAGTTGAGGCACTCTCTTCAATACTGTGATAGCATCCAGCGCTCTCCATATTCAATAGCAAATGCAGAAAGAGTAAGCACTCGTTTTGCAACCCATGAATATTTTGACAGCTTGTTCAGGATTGATAGTGTTGTCTTGTAAGCTATTTCCTCACCTGGTGGCTTGCATGCCATCTGCCACCATCATACATTACAGTTATGCATATGCAATGTGCACTCTTTGATAAAACGAAAAAAATGCTTATTTAGGAAAGGTAGATGGAGGGGATGGAGAGGAAAAGAGGGTAATCTTGACAAAAAAAATTCATTTTATTAAATAATTTTTTTTAAAAAAAAACGTTTTTTATTCTTGAAAAAAAAAACAAAATTTAAAAACAAATTTTTTTAAAATGTTCCCTCACAATTTAAAATGTTCTTCTATGAATTTTAAATATTCCTTTTGCCAATTTAAAATATTTTTTTAACCAATCAAATCTCTCTAATAATTGAGATTTTTTATTTTTGTTTTTAATTTTTTTTTCAAGAATAAAAATCGTTTTTTTTTTTAAAAAAAAGAAGATTTAATAAAAATAAATATTTTTTTGTCAAGATTACCCCCCTCACCTCCCCTTCCCTCCCTCCATCTACCTCGAACCAATCGGACCCTTAAGGTAGGGTTCAAAGTTCAAACTTCAGTCCCTCCATATAAAATGTAATGTCCCTACCAACTGAGCTAAATTTACGGAAACATTTTTATTAACTTTTTAAATAATAGTTTTTAATTATGATACGCAACATAGGGCTTGTTTGGCTTAGCTTTTTTTAGTTGTAGAAGCTCTTTTAATCATAAAGCTAGAAATAATAGCTTTCTAAATAAAGTTAAAATTGTTTGGTAAATCTTAATTTTTTTTTATAAAAACAAAGTTAAAATTTGTTGAGCAAAAATAAAGAGATTAGTTTTTTTTACTTAAAAATAGGAGAAGTTGTTTCCATATTAATTTTAGATTTTTTTTTTCAATGAGAAAATGTTAGGTGAAGTCGAACCTTACACAACAATCTTATAGGGATGGCAATTTGACCCATACCCAGAGGGTACCCGCAAAAATTACCCACAACGGGTAGGGTAAAAACCCGCATTTTGGGTACGGGCACGGGCACGGGTATGGGTAATTACCCGCAAAAATGAACGGGTATGGGTGCGGGTACGGGTACCTTAGTACCCACCCCGCCCCATACCCGCATAATATATATTTATTTATTTTATTTATATTATTATATTATAATATATGTAAATCAATTTAAAACAATACAACTCTACTAAACTATTACATATTTTTAATAAAAATGTTTATTTACAACATAATATAAAAATAATGTGAATATTTAACCTAAATATGAACTTTAACATAAGGTTAGTAATAATTTTGTTTATAATTTTCATTAGTCAATATTAAAATCTTTGAAATTTTTTTAATTCTATTAAAATTATATGATATTTTATAATTGATCAATTTATTTTTAGTAAAAATGCGGGTAACGGGTACGGGTATGGGTACCTAGGTACCCATAGGGTATGGGGACGAGGACAAAAGTTGTTACCCACGTGGGTATGGGGATGGGTACGGGTATTTTTTCAATCCGCGGGTATGGGGATGGGTACTATAGTACCCTACCCATACCCTACCCATTGCCATCCCTACAATCTTAGGTACATTCAATGACAATATGATACCTCATTAAAAAAAATCTAAAATTAATATCGAAACAACTAATCTCCTATATTTAAGTAAAAAATATAAAATAATAATCACATTTATGTATTCTCAAAAAGATAACACATCATTAAAAAAAAATTAAAATCTAAAGGAGAATTAGTTTTTTTTTTTTTTTTAGCAAAAATAAAGGAGATTGGTTGTTTTCATAATAATTAGTTGTAAAATATATACTATAAATAAAGTCTCTCAATGTTCATGTTCTCTGTCGTACAGACTAGCAACAAACCACAACTACACAATCGGCGAGAGTGATGGGAGAAGACGAATCTCAACCAAACTGGGAAGGTAAAGTATCCATCGAGCTACCAAGTATCACTTCACAAAAAGTATGGCAAGTTTTACAAGATTTCTGCAACTTACACAAATGGATCCCAATAGACACGTGTTACCAACTTGAAGGTGTTCAAAATCAACCCGGTCTCATCCGTTACTGTGCTTCATCAATCAAATCTCTTGATTCTGACTCTGAGCCAACAATCAAGTGGGCAAAAGAGAAACTGTTGAAAATTGATCCAATCAAACGTTGTTTGTCATATGAAATTGTTGATAACAACATGGGATTTAAGTCTTATGTTGCAACATTGAAAGTTGGTCCAATCGATGATGATGAAGAAGGTGCTGGATGTGTGATTGAGTGGGGATTTGTTTGTGATCCAATTGAAGGATGGACATTGCAAGATTTTAATTCTTATATTGAGTATTGTCTTCAATTCATGGCTAAGAAGATTGAGCGGTAATTGTCTTGACTTCTCTTTCCTGAATAAGATAGTTTAGTTTATTTTCTGTCGTGTCAGTAATTGCCTCTTATTGTCAATAGTGGGGACACTGTGTAGTTTAAGTGTGGGGGAGAGGCAAGAGTCAATAAATTGAGTCTGTTTAGTGTTATTGAGTCAGATTGGCAATTAAAATTTTGAGCTAAGCATTTTCTTGACACATGACAGAGTTTCAAGATTTTAAGTGAATGTAGCCGTAGGATTGATGAAATTTTTGGGAATTTTTGTTTTGATTCTTGACATGATAGCCTTTGCACCTTTATGCACAAACTGTTGAATACTGTTGATCCTAGTAATGCCTTGATATGTCTGTAAAATACTCAATCATTAGCCTAAGTTATCTAAAGTATTGACTATGATAAGGGGTTTGATTAGGACTAAGTTTGGGGGAAAAAACTTGATTACTTGATTGATGGATCATGGCTAGATTTATGACGGGACACTACATCGCTATAAAAAAATGAAAGAAAAAGAAGTTCCTGTGCCAAATCTGGAGGAACAATAACAAATATGTATGAGGGTTTCTGTGCCTAAAACTGGAGGAACAATGCTGTGTAGGGTGCTCTACTCGGAGTAACAGGTTGGACTCATTACAAGTGAGATCCCGTCAGGTGAAAAGGTGGAGTAGTACCTAAAGCATAAATTAAAATGAATTTAAGTAGTGTTCCCTGCGTGCTAAAAATAAAAAAGCCTGTGAGATCATGAAAAGTTATAGTTTCCCCCCTTGCTGAAATCTGAACCCAAACTCTAAGTTGTAGAAGAGAAAAAGGGTAGCGTAGTATCCTGATTGAGTAGTTTTGGAGAAGGATCCTGGCATGTCTCTGGTTAGCAGAAGTAGGCAGTACACACACACGCAAGGTTGTTATTGATAGTTGACATACAAAAATTATACCAATCTTTGAAATGCAATCCAAGGTTTGAACCTTAAGGTCTGAATGTGCTGTTTTTCGTGTCAATAAAGTGAGTAGCTTAAGATGGTCTTTGCTATCTACAACATTACATGAGGACAGACAATGATTCAAGTTTGGGGGTGTGATGACTCACTTTATGTGATGTTATTAGTCCTTTATTACTTGGATTATTGTCTTCCAATATGGTGATCTACTATATGTTTTGAGTCATTTTGATGTATTTTGAGTCTAGTGATGTATTTAGGATTTAAATGTAACTAGTTTAAAGACCCGTGCATTCGCACGGATCCATTGACTTTAATTTGATATTTAAGTTTATGATTATATTAATGTAGAAAATTTATTTAGAATAAAATATTTAAATTTATTATAAAATATTGTTAAATATAAGTGAACAGCGGTGCTATTTAGTACGACATGTTTGCATACGGAATTCAACGAATACGCGTGTAAAGAATCTCCCACGTGAAGCTTCTGTCTTTTATTTGAAAATGAGATAAATTAAAATTAAAAGTTATAGAAAAAACACTACAACCTTTAAAATTATAAAAATCTGTAACAATAAAAAAAAAACAAATTAGAAATTCACCTCGCACACAACCTATAACTACAACAACTTGCAATTCATTGTTATCCACTAACCTAAAATGAAGCAGAACCCTAAATTGAGAAGTAAGGGAGAAGTGCGTAGGTGGAAGATGTGGGTAGGACACATGATGGTGGAGATGGGTCCACTTGTTCGACAACGATGGCCGTAACATGTTTGATTAAGCAGTCGTGAACATTGAAAATTGAATTTAGGAAAAAGACTTAGATTTTTTTTTTTTTTTTGTGTTTACAGATTTTTATTATTATTACGCGTGTTCGTGATTATTCGTTGAAATTTCAATCATACCATTAAGCATTATCCATAAGTGAAACTATTGTGTTATTTTTTGTAAAACTTATTTACCCAATTTTTTATGTTTCTGTGACAAATAATGGTCTCGTATATATATTTTTTTATAAAAAATTAGAATCTTTGTTAGGAATATCGAAGGATAATTTAGAAAATTTGATAGTAATTAACTTTATTTATAGTATAATATCTTTTACAACTAATTAAGGCTTGTTTGGCCTAGCTTTTTTTAGGTGTAGAAGCTGTTTTAATCATAAAGCTAGAAATAATAGCTTTTTAACTAAAGTTAAAATTGTTTGGTAAATTTTAATTTTTTTTTATAAAAGCAAAGTTAAAATTTGTTGATTTTTTATTATAATAGTGTTAAAAGATATATTTGATAATATGTTATAATTTTTCCTAAAATATAGAAACTGTTTTTTTTTTTTTTAACTGTAACTTCTAGAAATTGTTTTTTGGCATAGCTTCTTACTTTTAAGTAAAAAGAAGAGGAAAAAAAGCTAGGCCAAACGGACCCTTAATATGGAAACAACCAATCTCCTTTATTTTTGCTAAAAAAAAAACTAATTCACCTTAGATTTTAATTCTTTTAATGACGTTTTATATTTTTGAGCAAAAATAAAGGAGATTAGTTTTCTTTACTTAAATATAGGAGAAGTTGTTTCCATATTAATTTTAGATTTTTTTTTTCAATGAGAAAATGTTAGGTGGAGTCGAACCTTACACAACAATCTTAGGTACATTCAATGACAATATGATACCTCATTAAAAAAAATCTAAAATTAATATCGAAACAACTAATCTCCTATATTTAAGTAAAAAATATAAAATAATAATCTCATTTATGTATTCTCAAAAAGATAACACATCATTAAAAAAATTTAAAATCTAAAGGAGAATTAGTTTTTTTTTTTTTTAGCAAAAATAAAGGAGATTGGTTGTTTTCATAATAATTAGTTGTAAAATATATACTATAAATAAAGTCTCTCAATGTTCATGTTCTCTGTCGTACAGACTAGCAACAAACCACAACTACACAATCGGCGAGAGTGATGGGAGAAGACGAATCTCAACCAAACTGGGAAGGTAAAGTATCCATCGAGCTACCAAGTATCACTTCACAAAAAGTATGGCAAGTTTTACAAGATTTCTGCAACTTACACAAATGGATCCCAATAGACACGTGTTACCAACTTGAAGGTGTTCAAAATCAACCCGGTCTCATCCGTTACTGTGCTTCATCAATCAAATCTCTTGATTCTGACTCTGAGCCAACAATCAAGTGGGCAAAAGAGAAACTGTTGAAAATTGATCCAATCAAACGTTGTTTGTCATATGAAATTGTTGATAACAACATGGGATTTAAGTCTTATGTTGCAACATTGAAAGTTGGTCCAATCGATGATGATGAAGAAGGTGCTGGATGTGTGATTGAGTGGGGATTTGTTTGTGATCCAATTGAAGGATGGACATTGCAAGATTTTAATTCTTATATTGAGTATTGTCTTCAATTCATGGCTAAGAAGATTGAGCGGTAATTGTCTTGACTTCTCTTTCCTGAATAAGATAGTTTAGTTTATTTTCTGTCATGTCAGTAATTGCCTCTTATTGTCAATAGTGGGGACACTGTGTAGTTTAAGTGTGGGGGAGAGGCAAGAGTCAATAAATTGAGTCTGTTTAGTGTTATTGAGTCAGATTGGCAATTAAAATTTTGAGCTAAGCATTTTCTTGACACATGACAGAGTTTCAAGATTTTAAGTGAATGTAGCCGTAGGATTGATGAAATTTTTGGGAATTTTTGTTTTGATTCTTGACATGATAGCCTTTGCACCTTTATGCACAAACTGTTGAATACTGTTGATCCTAGTAATGCCTTGATATGTCTGTAAAATACTCAATCATTAGCCTAAGTTATCTAAAGTATTGACTATGATAAGGGGTTTGATTAGGACTAAGTTTGGGGGAAAAAACTTGATTACTTGATTGATGGATCATGGCTAGATTTATGACGGGACACTACATCGCTATAAAAAAATGAAAGAAAAAGAAGTTCCTGTGCCAAATCTGGAGGAACAATAACAAATATGTATGAGGGTTTCTGTGCCTAAAACTGGAGGAACAATGCTGTGTAGGGTGCTCTACTCGGAGTAACAGGTTGGACTCATTACAAGTGAGATCCCGTCATGTGAAAAGGTGGAGTAGTACCTAAAGCATAAATTAAAATGAATTTAAGTAGTGTTCCCTGCGTGCTAAAAATAAAAAAGCCTGTGAGATCATGAAAAGTTATAGTTTCCCCCCTTGCTGAAATCTGAACCCAAACTCTAAGTTGTAGAAGAGAAAAAGGGTAGCGTAGTATCCTGATTGAGTAGTTTTGGAGAAGGATCCTGGCATGTCTCTGGTTAGCAGTAGTAGGCAGTACACACACACGCAAGGTTGTTATTGATAGTTGACATACAAAAATTATACCAATCTTTGAAATGCAATTCAAGGTTTGAACCTTAAGGTCTGAATGTGCTGTTTTTCGTGTCAATAAAGTGAGTAGCTTAAGATGGTCTTTGCTATCTACAACATTACATGAGGACAGACAATGATTCAAGTTTGGGGGTGTGATGACTCACTTTATGTGATGTTATTAGTCCTTTATTACTTGGATTATTGTCTTCCAATATGGTGATCTACTATATGTTTTGAGTCATTTTGATGTATTTTGAGTCTAGTGATGTATTTAGGATTTAAATGTAACTAGTTTAAAGACCCGTGCATTCGCACGGATCCATTGACTTTAATTTGATATTTAAGTTTATGATTATATTAATGTAGAAAATTTATTTAGAATAAAATATTTAAATTTATTATAAAATATTGTTAAATATAAGTGAACAGCGGTGCTATTTAGTACGACATGTTTGCATACGGAATTCAACGAATACGCGTGTAAAGAATCTCCCACGTGAAGCTTCTGTCTTTTATTTGAAAATGAGATAAATTAAAATTAAAAGTTATAGAAAAAACACTACAACCTTTAAAATTATAAAAATTCTGTAACAATAAAAAAAAAACAAATTAGAAATTCACCTCGCACACAACCTATAACTACAACAACTTGCAATTCATTGTTATCCACTAACCTAAAATGAAGCAGAACCCTAAATTGAGAAGTAAGGGAGAAGTGCGTAGGTGGAAGATGTGGGTAGGACACATGATGGTGGAGATGGGTCCACTTGTTCGACAACGATGGCCGTAACATGTTTGATTAAGCAGTCGTGAACATTGAAAATTGAATTTAGGAAAAAGACTTAGATTTTTTTTTTTTTTTTTGTGTTTACAGATTTTTATTATTATTACGCGTGTTCGTGATTATTCGTTGAAATTTCAATCATACCATTAAGCATTATCCATAAGTGAAACTATTGTGTTATTTTTTGTAAAACTTATTTACCCAATTTTTTATGTTTCAGTGACAAATAATGGTCTCGTATATATATTTTTTTATAAAAAATTAGAATCTTTGTTAGGAATATCGAAGGATAATTTAGAAAATTTGATAGTAATTAACTTTATTTATAGTATAATATCTTTTACAACTAATTAAGGCTTGTTTGGCCTAGCTTTTTTTAGGTGTAGAAGCTGTTTTAATCATAAAGCTAGAAATAATAGCTTTTTAACTAAAGTTAAAATTGTTTGGTAAATTTTAATTTTTTTTTATAAAAGCAAAGTTAAAATTTGTTGATTTTTTATTATAATAGTGTTAAAAGATATATTTGATAATATGTTATAATTTTTCCTAAAATATAGAAACTGTTTTTTTTTTTTTTAACTGTAACTTCTAGAAATTGTTTTTTGGCCTAGCTTCTTACTTTTAAGTAAAAAGAAGAGGAAAAAAAGCTAGGCCAAACGGACCCTTAATATGGAAACAACCAATCTCCTTTATTTTTGCTAAAAAAAAAAACTAATTCACCTTTAGATTTTAATTCTTTTAATGACGTGTTATATTTTTGAGCAAAAATAAAGGAGATTAGTTTTCTTTACTTAAATATAGGAGAAGTTGTTTCCATATTAATTTTAGATTTTTTTTTTCAATGAGAAAATGTTAGGTGGAGTCGAACCTTACACAACAATCTTAGGTACATCCAATGACAATATAACACCTCATTAAAAAAATCTAAAATTAATAGCGAAACAACTAATCTCCTATATTTAAGTAAAAAAAATAAAATAATAATCTTGTTTATATTTTCTCAAAAAGATAACAAATCATTAAAAAAATTAAAATCTAAAGGAGAATTAGTTTTTTTTTTTAGCAAAAATAAAGGAGATGGTTGTTTTCATAATAATTAGTTGTAAAATATATACTATAAATAAAGTCTCTCAATGTTCATGTTCTCTGTTAGTACAGACTAGCAACAAACCACAGCTACACAATCGACGAGAGTGATGGGAGAAGACGAATCTCAACCAAATTGGGAAGGTAAAGCAACCATCGAGCTACCAAGTATCACTTCACAACAAGTATGGCAAGTTTTACAAGATTTCTGCAACTTACACAAATGGATCCCAATAGACACATGTTACCAACTTGAAGGTATTCAAAATCAACCCGGTCTCATCCGTTACTGTGCTTCAACAATCAAATCTCTTGATTCTGACTCTGAGCCAACAATCAAGTGGGCAAAAGAGAAACTGTTGAAAATTGATCCAATCAAACGTTGTTTGTCATATGAAATTGTTGATAACAACATGGGATTTAAGTCTTATGTTGCAACATTGAAAGTTGGTCCAATCGATGATGATGAAGAAGGTGTTGGATGTGTGATTGAGTGGGGATTTGTTTGTGATCCAGTTGAAGGATGGACATTGCAAGATTTTAATTCTTATATTGAGTATTGTCTTCAATTCATGGCTAAGAAGATTGAGCGGTAATTGTCTTGACTTCTCTTTCCTGAATAAGTTAGTTTAGTTTATTTTCTGTCGTGTCAGTAATTGCCTCTTCCTGTCAACAGTGGGGACACTGTGTAGTTTAAGTGCGGGGGAGAGGCAAGAGTCAATAAATTGAGTCTGTTTAGTGTTATTGAGTCAGATTGGCAATTAAAATTTTGAGCTAAGCATTTTCTTGACACATGACAGAGTTTCAAGATTTTAAGTGAATGTAGCCGTAGGATTGATGAAATTTTTGGGAATTTTTGTTTTGATTCTTGACATGATAGCCTTTGCACCTTTATGCACAAACTGTTGAATACTGTTGATCCTAGTAATGCCTTGATATGTCTGTAAAATACTCAATCATTAGCCTAAGTTATCTAAAGTATTGACTATGATAAGGGGTTTGATTAGGACTAAGTTTGGGGGAAAAAACTTGATTACTTGATTGATGGATCATGGCTAGATTTATGACGGGACACTACATCGCTATAAAAAAATGAAAGAAAAAGAAGTTCCTGTGCCAAATCTGGAGGAACAATAACAAATATGTATGAGGGTTCCTGTGCCTAAAACTGGAGGAACAATGCTGTGTAGGGTGCTCTACTCGGAGTAACAGGTTGGACTCATTACAAGTGAGATCCCGTCAGATGAAAAGGTGGAGTAGTACCTAAAGCATAAATTAAAATGAATTTAAGTAGTGTTCCCTGCGTGCTAAAAATAAAAAAGCCTGTGAGATCATGAAAAGTTATAGTTTCCCCCCTTGCTGAAATCTGAACCCAAACTCTAAGTTGTAGAAGAGAAAAAGGGTAGCGTAGTATCCTGATTGAGTAGTTTTGGAGAAGGATCCTGGCATGTCTCTGGTTAGCAGTAGTAGGCAGTACACACACACACGCAAGGTTGTTATTGATAGTTGACATACAAAAATTATACCAATCTTTGAAATGCAATCCAAGGTTTGAACCTTAAGGTCTGAATGTGCTGTTTTTCGTGTCAATAAAGTGAGTAGCTTAAGATGGTCTTTGCTATCTACAACATTACATGAGGACAGACAATGATTCAAGTTTGGGGGTGTGATGACTCACTTTATGTGATGTTATTAGTCCTTTATTACTTGGATTATTGTCTTCCAATATGGTGATCTACTATATGTTTTGAGTCATTTTGATGTATTTTGAGTCTAGTGATGTATTTAGGATTTAAATGTAACTAGTTTAAAGACCCGTGCATTCGCACGGATCCATTGACTTTATTTGATATTTAAGTTTATGATTATATTAATGTAGAAAATTTATTTAGAATAAAATATTTAAATTTATTATAAAATATTGTTAAATATAAGTGAACAGCGGTGCTATTTAGTACGACATGTTTGCATACGGAATTCAACGAATACGCGTGTAAAGAATCTCCCACGTGAAGCTTCTGTCTTTTATTTGAAAATGAGATAAATTAAAATTAAAAGTTATAGAAAAAACACTACAACCTTTAAAATTATAAAAATTCTGTAACAATAAAAAAAAAACAAATTAGAAATTCACGTCGCACACAACCTATAACTACAACAACTTGCAATTCATTGTTATCCACTAACCTAAAATGAAGCAGAACCCTAAATTGAGAAGTAAGGGAGAAGTGCGTAGGTGGAAGATGTGGGTAGGACACATGATGGTGGAGATGGGTCCACTTGTTCGACAACGATGGCCGTAACATGTTTGATTAAGCAGTCGTGAACATTGAAAATTGAATTTAGGAAAAAGACTTAGATTTTTTTTTTTTTTTTTTTGTGTTTACAGATTTTTATTATTATTACGCGTGTTCGTGATTATTCGTTGAAATTTCAATCATACCATTAAGCATTATCCATAAGTGAAACTATTGTGTTATTTTTTGTAAAACTTATTTACCCAATTTTTTATGTTTCAGTGACAAATAATGGTCTCGTATATATATTTTTTTATAAAAAATTAGAATCTTTGTTAGGAATATTGTAACGACCCATTTTTCGTATTCGTATATTTTATTGAATGTATTTTATTTATTAATTGGCTTTTATTATTTTAGTGAGCGACGAATAATTATTTAGCCGAACGTAAGTTATTAGACGCGAGAACCATTGTTTTGGGCTTATGGGCGTGAGAGGCAATGGGCCTAAGCCAATTGGGCTTGGTTCATGACCATGGAAAGTAGTATAAGTAGCAAGTCAAACATATGAATAGTTTCACAATTCATTTTCTTTGAACTTTGAGTGAGTAAGAGCAAGAGCAAAACCATAGAACAAGGGCTAGGGTTTGATCAAGAGAGAAAGCTTGAGCAAGAGAAGGCTTGGATCATCATCTTTGCTTAAGGTAAGAGATTAGAATTCATGATTCTTGAGTGGCAAGGAGAGGGGAGATTGTCTATGTCTCCATTCCCGAATTCTCCCACTCAATTTCTTTTAGACTTTCGATTAAGCTTTTGTA
Source organism: Trifolium pratense (assembly GCF_020283565.1). NCBI lineage: Eukaryota > Viridiplantae > Streptophyta > Magnoliopsida > Fabales > Fabaceae > Trifolium > Trifolium pratense. The sequence continues at coordinate 17,959,787 of NC_060059.1, forward strand.
TGTGAGTGTGATGTTCTTCATCATTACTTGTATGTGTTAATCACTAGCTTGATTTCATGATAAATATGTATGTGTTTGGATCATGTTGAAAGAGTTTTTGAAAGTTACTTAAAACCCAAGAAATAGGCATGATTTTGATTATTTGAGGTATTTGGATGTTTGGAAGAGATGATTAATGTTCCTTGATACCATATATGTTTGGAATGGCTGTTTATAAGAATTTATAACATGTTTGGATGAATTTTTGAGTTGATTCAATGTTAAACCGCCTTAGAAAACTCAAGAACAGATTTTCTTTCTGGTGTAGTTCGCTTAGCGAACAGGAGTTCGCTACAGCGAACCTGTTCGCCACAAGCTCGCTACCTGTTCGCCATGTACCTGTAATCCTCTGATGTGGTTCGCTACAGCGAACTGAGCTTCGCTTAGCGAATGAGTTCGCTACCTGTTCGCTATGGATTCGCTTAGCGAACAGTACTGAACCTGCAACTTTTGTTAATGTTTGTAAGTGTGATTAGGCACTTGTAACATGGTTTAAGAGTATCCTTACATGATTGTTGATACATGTTGATGCTGTTAATGCTTATTGTTAATCGTTAAATAATTGATAAACGTGTATGCAATAAGTTGTAGCTTAAAGTGAGCAATGTGATGTTTTGACATTAATTGTAATGTTAAGTGAATGTGTTTGAATTGTGTTTCCGCATTCATAATGAGTAGCTTCAAGCTAGAAATATCATATTGATGATATGTGTAAACATACATGCATTCATGTATATATATGTTGAATTGGAAACTTGGGTTCCAATAGATTTAAATGGATTTTTGAGTCCATAAGGAAGCCGAGGATCGGATTAGATGAATCCATAAGATCTAGAGCTGCTATCCAGCAGGATATAAAACTGTTTAACTTATCCATGAGGGATATGAAGGTTTGGTAAGTTCCGAACAATCCGGCAAGATGTAAAACTGTTTAACTTATCCATGAGGGGTAAAAGGCAATTGGTACCACATGCATTAGTCGTGTCTAGGGATGGCATGACATAGAATGATTGGCATTAGATACATTAGGGTAAATGCGCATATATTTGATAAATGGTATGTGACATTATCTGGTTGAACTGTGCTAAACTTTATTAATTGATAATTGTTGAATGCGATGTTTTGGCGTGAGTTAGAATATGTATGAGGTAGTTCGAAAGTATAAGACTTTCTTATGCTCGTATGATATGTGATTATGTTTTCTAACTCTCTGCTTTGTGTTATTTGCTGGACCTTTGGGGGTTCAGATATTCAGGCTGAGGATTGTGACGACGTTTAGACTGCTGTTCTAGCGTGGTGTTGAAGTACCTTTTGGTGAGGAGACTTAGCATAGATTACTCCTCTTAGTACTAGCTTTTGACTAGAGTTTGTAAATAGTAAATGCTCTGGTAATGTAACATCGAGTCGGGGTTTACGCTTGGATTTCATCGTATATCGGTGTTACCTTTTTGATATGCTAGTTCTTGTATAAGTGACATCCTTAGGGATGAATATGGCTTATGTATATATATATGTATATATATATGCATGCTTGGTTAGTTTGAATCCGCTGTTGCTTTTCATGTTAAACTTCATGACGCTCTGTGTGTATGTTTGTGTTTTAATTACCGCGTGGCACTCTGCCTTTACACTTGTTGAAAAGTTTTTAAAATTACGTTTTTAAGGGTAGTATGGGTTAGGGTGTTACAATAGTGGTATCAGAGCAGGTCGGTTCGTGTGAACCAACTAGGACTTTTCTTTTCCCCGTATGAGCATGTGTAGGGAACACTGTTAGTACTTTCTAACGTCTAGTTGTGATTCGTTCAGGAATCATGGCTGCTGCGAGGACGAATGCTCAGATTGCGGAGGCTTTGGCCGCACTCACCAACATAGTGGTTAGAGATCATCAACCTGGAAGAGAGGTAGAGATGAGGTTGGAAAGGTTCATGAAGCAGAAACCGCCAACATTTACCGGAGGTTACAACCCGGATGGAGCTCACAAGTGGCTGGAGGAACTTGAAATAATTTTTGAAGCAATGGATTGTTCCGAGGAAGGGAAGACAACCCTTGGAACATATGTGTTGCGTGAGGAAGCGAATGTGTGGTGGAAGAACGCCAAGTTGAGGCTAGGACCCGGTGGTATGGCTATACCATGGGCGAGGTTTAAAAGAGAATTTTTGGTTAAGTATTTTCCTGTGGATGTGAAGAATAAGAAGGTGGTGGAATTCATGGAGTTGAAACAGGGAAATATGACGGTAGCTGACTATGCCGTCAAGTTTGAGACTTTGTGTGCGTTTAGCCCGCATTACAACACTTTGGAAGCGGAGAACGACAAGTGTGTGAAGTTTGAAAGTGGTCTACGTCCAGACATCAAGCATATGATTGGATTTTCGCAGATAAGGGATTTTGCGACCCTTGTGAACAAGAGTAGGATCTGTGATGAAGATGGTAGGGCAAAGGTGAACTACTACAAAGCTGTGAACGACCGAAAAGGGAAAGGACAAGAGCGCGGAAAACCTTATGACAACCGCGGTAGGGGTAATACAAGTGGTGGTAAGAAGCCGGTGAATGGAAGTTGTTACAAATGTGGAGAGCGGGGTCATATGTCGTATGATTGCCCGAAGAAATTGAACAAGTGTTTGAATTGTGGAAAGTTAGGCCACAAAACTGAAGTGTGTAGAACAAGAGTGTTTTGTTTCAACTGTGGTGAGGAGGGCCACAAGAGTATAATCTGCAAGAAGCCCAAGAAGGTGATGGGCAAGGTGTTTGCTTTGAGTGGAGAGGATGCTAGCCTTGAGGACAATCTCATTAGAGGTACGTGTTTCATCTATGACACTCCTTTAATTGCGATTATAGATACGGGAGCGACGCATTCTTTTATTTCTTTGGATTGTGCAAAGCGTCTTAGTATTCCTTTAACGGATATGACGGGTAGAATGGAAATAGAAACCCCTGCTAATGGTTCAGTGATTACTCGACAAGTATGTCGTAACTGCCCCGTAACCATTTTTGGTAGGCACTTTGGAATGGATTTAGTGTGTATTCCACTTAGTGGTATGGATGTAATTTTTGGTATGAATTGGTTAATCTTCAACCGAATTCATATCAACTGTCGTGAGAAGGCCGTTGTTTTTCCGAAGCCGGAGGAGAACTTGCATTTGATGAGCGGGAAGGAAGTATCGGAAGCATTGAAAGAACATGCCGAGATGTTCATGATGTTTGCATCATTGAAACTCGAAGGAGGAGTTAAGATAGAAGAGTTACCGATCGTTTGTGAATTCCCAGATGTGTTTCCGGATGATATATCTGACGTGCCTCCAAAGCGAGAGGTAGAGTTTTCTATCGACCTAGTACCTGGAACTAGTCCGATATCGATGGCGCCGTATCGAATGTCAGCGTCAGAGTTGAATGAGTTGAAGAAGCAACTTGAAGAGCTGCTTGAGAAGAGGTTTGTTCGACCGAGTGTTTCGCCATGGGGAGCGCCGGTGTTGCTTGTGAAGAAAAAAGATGGAAGCATGAGATTATGTATAGACTATCTTCAGTTGAACAAAGTGACGATCAAGAATAAATATCCACTCCCGAGGATAGATGATTTGATGGATCAACTAGTTGGAGCTTGCGTGTTTAGTAAGATCGATTTGAGATCTGGATACCATCAGATTAGAGTGAAGACGGAAGACATACCTAAGACTGCATTTAGGACGAGGTATGGGCACTACGAGTATTCAGTTATGCCGTTTGGTGTGACCAATGCACCTGGAGTTTTCATGGAGTATATGAACCGAATTTTCCATTCATTTTTGGATAGATTCGTGGTGGTGTTCATCGACGACATTTTGATTTACTCAAAATCCGAGGAAGAGCACGAAGAGCACTTGAGGATTGTTTTGCAAGTCTTGAAGGAGAAGAAGTTGTATGCCAAGTTGTCGAAATGTGAATTTTGGATGAAAGAGGTGAGTTTCCTAGGGCATATAATTTCAAGTGGAGGAATCGCGGTAGATCCTGCGAAGGTTGACGCTGTGTCACAGTGGGGAACGCCGGAATCTGTTTCAGAGATTAGAAGTTTCCTTGGTTTAGCCGGTTATTATAGAAGATTCATCGAAGGTTTTTCGAAGTTGGCTTTGCCGTTAACCAAGTTGACGAGGAAAGATCAAGCGTTTGTTTGGGATGGTAATTGTGAGAAGAGTTTCCAAGAGCTCAAGAGAAGATTGACTACTGCACCCGTGTTGATTTTACCCGATGCCAAAGAGTCGTTCGTCGTGTATTGCGATGCTTCGAAGTTAGGACTTGGTGGAGTGCTTATGCAAGGGGGTAATGTGGTAGCATATGCTTCAAGGCAACTGAAGGTTCACGAGAGGAACTATCCAACGCATGATTTGGAGTTAGCCGCAGTGGTGTTTGCTTTGAAAGTGTGGAGACACTACTTGTATGGATCGAGGTTTGAAGTGTTTAGTGATCACAAGAGTCTGAGATACTTATTCGACCAGAAGGAGTTGAATATGAGGCAACGAAGATGGCTCGAATTCTTAAAGGACTACGATTTTGAATTGAGTTATCACCCCGGAAAAGCCAATGTGGTGGCCGATGCATTAAGTAGGAAAACTTTGCATATGTCATCATTGATGGTGAGAGAGTTAGAGTTGATTGAAGAATTCCGAGACTTGAGTCTTGTTGCGATATTTCTGCAAGTGCACAGACTTATCGTGTAGTTATAAAAGATTATCGATCCCACAGGGACTATTAGTTAATATTTCGCTTATGTTTTCAATATAATGTAAGGTTAAGGCTAATAATAATTAAAAAGGGGTTTGTAAAATAATTACCTAGAAATAAAATAATTAAGTTAAATAACAGTGACTAGTAAGAATTGGTTTTAAATAAGTTGGATTTTAACTAACTGGAATGTTACTTTAGGTACTTCAATGGGTTCGGTAATAAACACTATGTTTTGAAAAGTTTAGTCTCTTTAAAATTGATTTAAAAATACTCGTCTCACACTTTCGCGCTATTGAGTTATATTATATAATGATAGAATAAATGTATCACTTTCGCTATAACATTTACTTATAAAAATATTGTTTGGAAATCAATTAAATTTTACTAAAAGGGTCTAGTTTTCATAAAACGATATTAGTTTAAAAATATAGAACTCATGTCATCACACTATTGGACTATATTATATTATATAAATAAGATGTTTTGCTATCGCTCAATCATTAATTCATAAAATACTTTTTGAAAACTAATATAATTTAATTAACCTTAAAGAGCTGTCGCGATATTAAAGTTAATGTTCAGTTTTTACTATCTAGTATAAATTTCAAACAATCGTTCTGTTAATTCATACTTTAATTAATTTTCACTGATCGTGCAAAATTATAATCTATTGTTTATTTAAAAACTGAAACAGAAAACTAGACTTGAAAATTTAGTTCACAGTTTAATTACCGAACTCATATCAGACACCTATTTCACATACCAGTTATATTAAATTAGTTGGACATAATTACAAATAAAGGCATGATATAACAATAGTAGTTACGGAAAAAAGAAAACATAGATATAGATACTGCAATTTATTGGTGCTGGAAAATTAAAGAACATGCAATAACAGTAGCAAATAAAACAAGACAGGAATTAAAATAATTAAAGTAAGCAGTAACTGGAATTTGGAAAATAAAACCAAATATATTGATTAATGTAACTTACAGAACCGAAACTGGAATTGAACAGGAAACAAAGGACAAGCTGTAGCTCTCAACACGTAAAGCAGTAAACTTAATTCTAAGAATTTAAAATAAGTGTTTTTTTTTTCTTTTTCTCTTAAGCTCTAACTTGTCGTCGTGTCAGATCCTCAATTCATTCTGAATGCATTTATATATAGGCTGTGAGTGAGGAGTTGAAGTCCTCCTTTTTCTCCTTTCAGTTCCTTTACTTTCTCCCCACGATTCGTAACTGATTTCATTCAACGAAGATAAGGATTCAACGAAGATGAGGACTGATATTTTTTCCTGAAGAATCGCTCACGACTGGCGCCACGTAACACATGACTGACGCCATGTGTTGTTTAATATTTTTGCATGTGCTCCTTTAATTTAGGTGTGGCTGGCGCCACAATATGCATGGCTGGCGCCATGATTTGTGCACCAAAATTGCATGGCTGGCGCCTTGATTCATGTGGCTGGCGCCACTTCTCTTGCTTTGTGGCCGGCGCCATAGTTGTGTGGCCGGCACTGCTGGCCTCAACTGTGGGCTGGCCCACTTGTTTTGTTTCTTTGTATTTTTTTTGGTCTCGGTACATATCTGTAAGTTTCATAAAAAACAATAATTATTTTATTAATACTAGGATAATTTAGACAAAAATATTAAGATACTTAGGGAAATAATATTAATAAAATAGTGCATTTTTCGGTGTTATCAAACTCCCCTAAACTTGAACCATTGCTTGTCCTCAAGCAAAAAGATATAACATTTAGTGATAGAGAAAACAAAACTAAAGACATCCTCAAAGCCACTTATTTAATTTCTACCGAATCATTCAAATCTGCTTGTTTATCCCTACTAAAGATATCATAGAAACACAAACCAAAAGTGATCATGAATTTCTTCCTTATATAGACCGTTCCGATATATTTTGCCATTACCCGAACTTAACTTTCGTTTCTTCTTTCGTCATCCCCTTTTTACCCGTGGTAATCACATTAAGCCCGTTATCTATTCACACACACATGATAGCGAACCTGTTAGTGATTATGATTCGATTCTTTTTTTTTTTTTTTTTTTTTTTTTTTTCATTTATTTTTCTATTTCAACCAATGATAGTTTTGCATCTTTTAGGTGTTTCGCAGTTGGGCTAAATGACCGGGTGAGAGTCACCTAACTTAGAATGCGTAGTCCCTTTTAGATTTATACTATCTTTATACATATATTTTTTTCGAAATCATTCACTTATTTTCGTCGATTCTACTACTTAGATAGTGATCGTAGATGGTGCCGACTACCACTGGGTTTACTCAAGAATTAGTAAAGTTTAAGAAATTTAAATTCGGGATTTGGCAAGTATCGAAATTGATCTACATAACTAAGAAATTTATGGTGTTAAAATGATATAGCTAGTAGGAAAACATACTGATAAGAGGATTTAGTTTAATTACGTCAATGACTTAGGAACATCTAAAGTGCATTGTTTCTAAAAAATTTTTGTTATGGCTCAAGATTGGAAAAAAATTTAAAATAACCCGAAAAAATTTATTTGCAAAAAGGGAAATTGGACTAAAATAAAATAAGACTGAAAAGTAGAAAATAAAAACAGTAAAGTCCTCCCCTAAACTTAAATCCAACATTGTCCCCAATGTTATGACTTAAAAGAAGGAGAGGAACGTGAAACCTGGGATTATTATCAAGTCACGGTGGAGGTTGTTGGTATCTTTGAAAGTTGTCAAACTGCATCCTTAATTCGCTTATGCCATAAATGACGCGATCAAGTTGTTGTTGACGTTGTGCCTCCACCGTATCCCATTGGTCAAAACGGCCCTGAATTTGTTGTTGATTTTGTAGAATTTGATTTTGTTGAATTTGCATTGCGTTAATTTGTCCCATCATCTCCGTTTGTTGTTGATGCATGGCATAAACGAGGCTGTCGCGTTCGTCCATGGTGTTTTGGCGAGATGATGAACTACCTGCAAAAGTGTTAGGAAAATATGTGGTGTGTGCAGGTGGGACAAAATTATGGCTCCCACCAGCGGCAACATCATCAGTAATGTGCGTGGGAGCCTGATCAGGCATGGGCTCGTCATTAGTATTATAAAGGAGGTTTGCAGGAATCCGAACATCAGTGCGGTCCGGATTTGGAAGAGTGAAATTAGGACACACTGTATTATTAATTAACAGATTAAAACCTCCACTTCTACGTTCCTTAATCAATTTCATGCTCTTGACCATGTTAAGATCAAGGTAAAATGGATGCATAGGTGGAAGAGGGACGAACTCGTCTTTGTGTCCGAGGAGTTTAGCTAGTGTTGTAAGTAAACCTCCAAACATGATGTCGCCCTTCTTAGTAATATATGATCGCATATGGGAGAGCATGAAAGAAACAGCATTTATTCGAATATTATTAAAAATGGCATAGATAAAGAAAAGCTCTTTGGCATTGATTTTGTTAGAATTTAGCCGTCCGAAAATAGTATAAGCTAGTAGTTGTCGAAAATATCGGATGGCGGGATTGTGAATGGAGGAGGCGGCATTACCTTCAAAACTCTCCATGTTTTTTCCCGTTATAGATTGCCAAAATGATCTAGCATTTTCTACCCATTGCTCGTTGTCGGGATTTTTATATGCGACACCATCGCCATAAGGAATACGTAAAAGATTAGCAATTTGATCATAGGTCATTTCGTATTCCTTATTAAACATACGAAAACGAGCGATGCCATTTGGACTGTCAGGATTTTTTAAAATAAGAGAGCTTAGAAATTCTATTGTCAGTGGAAAGTAAGCAGCATTTCTTTGGTTTACAAAGAAATTTAAGTTGAGAGTATCAAGCATATATTTCACACTGTCATAAAGTCCTAAACTTCTTAAACAATCATTATCAGCATACCTTGTGGGAACAAATTCCCTAGTGGAGAGAGCCATAAAGGTTTGATTTTGTTTAGCTCCTTCTGTTCCCTTCCTATACTTGAGTTGGTAAGGCACTTGGTTTGCCATTGAGATTTTAATGTAGCGTGAATAGGAGAAGAGAAAATATTAAGTTATACTGATTTAGTAAATTAGTAGAAGTGGTGAGTTGAGTAGCTTGTCTTTATAGAAGCATTGATGTTCAAGTTGGTCAAAAATAAATAAGTGGGTAATTGTAATTGTCAGGCATCTCATAATGGTTTTGTATGAAAGTGTTTTCAAAATAATGGCATGCATGACAAGTAGATAGTGGTAACTATTGCATGCATTTGTCCACTCACATGTGTACTTTGTTTTGACCAAATAATTTATTATTGCATGCATTGGATAAAAGTTTGGCACAAGGCATATGGCGCCGGCCATAAGTTGTGTGGCGCACGCCACATGCTTATTGGCATGTGTGTGTGGCGCCGGCCATATGTTTTTTAATACAATGTAAGGCGCTGGCCTTGTGTTTTGCAAGGGGGAAAGTGGCCAGCGCCATTTGTGTGGCTGTTCACTCGTGATACATTATTATATAGTGTGCATGTACGTAGTATATATGTATCACTAGCCATATGTGATGATACTTGTGCATGTGACTTGCAGAAAATTAAGTCTAGCCTGTGGCATATAGGGTCATGTGTTGTGCAGTGTGTAAGAAATGTTTTGACTAGACTAAACAATTATGTGGATACTATAATTGGATATTGACCATAGTAGCAAACCAGTACGAAAGATTTAACTAAGTTGAATAGTATATATATATAGATAGATGAAACATGCAGAGAATGAAAATACTTGCATAATTTATAAATTCCAAAATAAAATAATTGTATCTAATTGAGAAATTTATGCAGGAAAATTAAATAGTTTGGATGCATAAAAAATAAAATACTGAAAGCGGGAAATAAATGTTTTCTTTCGCGCAAATTTATTCAATAGATGTTTCGGCGCGAAAGAAGAAAATAGACAGATGTTCGTCGTCAGCCACTAGGTTGTGGCGCAGCGGGAGGCAGTTGTATGGCGCGAATCTGGTCCGAACAACGATCGAACTGTTCTATGACTAAGTCCATGAATCGATAGAAATCTCCTTTTAAAGTTGCAAGATCCGTACGAAGAGCAGCGAGTTCTTTCTGCATGCCGGCAATGGCAACTCCACAGTCAGGTGGTGAGGTAGAAGCAGCTGTAGGGGTAGGTGATGGAGGTGCAGGTGTGTAAAAGAAAAGTGGTGGTTCTGGTGGCTCTGGGTCATTAAGAATGTAGTAAAATGGCGGTGTTTCGGGGTCAGTTTCATCTTGTCTCTCCAAGGTATAGAGCCAGTTCTTTTTATCGTGTACACTAGTTTTGGTATTGTACGGCAGAGTGAATTCATGAACAGGCTCAAGGTTGATCAATAACTGGAAAGTATCAGGGCCAAGGTTTCCAATCAGGTGGTTGTTGAAGCAATATTCAATTCCCATGGGTTCTACTCCTATAGAGAGGTCAATCTGTGACAGGGGGGTGTAGAGGTCTAAGGCTCTAGCTATGATGGTGACAAAACCACCAATGCCTATGTGGCGAGTTGGGTCTTTGGTGAATTTGGCTAAGCTGTCAAGTAGGAAGGATGCAGCATTGAGTGGTCGACTTTGTGATCCACAAAACATTATGAACAGTTCTTCCCTGCTGACGGTTGTGACGTTGGGGGGTTTTCCAAAGAAAGTGTGAGCAATAATCATGTGGAAATATCTTATTGCCGGGTTATGGATGGCTGTGCTTAGTCTTTCATCGGGGGGTGAGTTAGGGTTACCCGAAATGCTGCCCCAGAAGCGTTGAAGCTCACTTTCCATAAAAGTATCTTCTTGTATCTTGGTGAAAGCATCTGGGCCACAAGGCACTCCTAGGTATTCAGCTATTTCTCGGGTGGTAAGATGGTAGGATTTTCCGAACAATATAAAACTGACAAGACCTCCATGTATGGGATTTCCACGTGTCGGCTCATACCTAAATGCACTCAGGAATTCCAGAGTCAGATTTCGGTAGGTGGGTGGGTTGGAAAAAGTGAAGCGGTCCCAACCTAGTTGGTTAATCAAGAATCTCACACTCTCAGAAATTCCTAAAGCTACTAAGGCGTAACTGTCTGGAAAAGCATGGAATGATGTCACTCGGTGGGAAAGGTCTTTGTAACGCTGCTTCTGTGTGGCGCTTCTGAACTTAACTATCATTTTGTCCTCCATTTCGTTTAAAATTAATTTAGTATCTGCTATTTTCAGTAAGAGAAAACAATCATACAAGTTAGTGCTGATCAACTAAAAATAAAAATAAAACATATGAAAAATGGAAAATACAAATATGGGTTGCCTCCCATGCAGCGCTTCGTTTAATGTCGGTAGCTCGACAGTAATCCGGTCAACGTCTAGGTTTCAGGTGGGAGATCATCTAACTTTAAACTTGAGTAGTGATCTCTATCGTTAGGGAAGTAGTAATGTTTTAAACGTTGCCCATTAACAATGAATGTCTCGTTTGATCCGTTCTTGACTTCTACGGCCCCATTTTTAAAAACTCTAGTTATTTTAAATGGTCCTGACCATCTGGAACGTAGTTTTCCAGGAAATAATCTTAGCCTTGAGTTGAAGAGAAGTACAAGTTCCCCTTCCTTGAATTCTTTTCTCAATATATGCCCGTCATGCCATTTTTTAGTTCTTTCTTTGTAAATCTTGGCATTCTCGTAAGCATCTAGTCTAAGTTCCTCTAGTTCATGTAATTCTAAAATCCTTTTTCTTCCGGCAGCTTGGTAATCCATATTAAGGGCTTTAACTGCCCAATAGGCCTTATGTTCTAATTCTACCGGCAAGTGACATGACTTTCCATAGACGAGTCTAAATGGGGTGGTCCCTATTGGTGTTTTGTAGGCTGTTCTATATGCCCATAGAGCATCATCAAGCTTTGCGGCCCAATCCTTTCTAGAAGTGGAAACAGTTTTTTCAAGGATTGATTTGATTTCTCTATTAGAGACTTCAACCTGGCCGCTTGTTTGTGGATGGTATGGTGTGGCAACTCGGTGTTTCACTCCACATTTCTTTAATAAATTCTCTAATTGTTTTGATATGAAGTGAGATCCGCCATCACTTATAACTAACCTGGGGACTCCAAACCTAGGGAAAATGATTTTCTTAAACAACTTAGTGACTACTCGCGCATCATTTGTAGGTGAGGCTATAGCCTCTATCCATTTTGACACATAATCTACAGCTACGAGTATGAATTTGTTGCCCAAGGAGGATGGAAAAGGTCCCATAAAATCTATTCCCCAAACATCGAAGATTTCTACTTCTAGGATGTTTGTGAGTGGCATTTCGTTTCTTCTTGAGATGTTTCCTGTACGCTGACATTGGTCACATTTTGCAATAAACGTGTGAACATCTTTAAAAAGGTTAGGCCAATAGAGGCCGGCTTGTAGAATTTTATAAGCGGTTTTAGAAGTGCTTGCGTGCCCTCCATAAGGTGAGGAATGACAATGGGTAATGACACTCTCCATTTCTTCTTCGGGGATGCATCGACGAAAAATTCCGTCGACGCCTCTTTTAAATAAAAGGGGCTCGTCCCAATAGAATTGTTTAACATTATGGAAGAATTTCTTCTTTTGTTGATAAGATAATTCAGGAGGTATTATTCCGGCAGCTATGTAGTTAACATAATCAGCATACCAGGGGGCTGTAGTTTGGACTAGAGCGGTTTCTATTTCTTCCTTGCCAGCTTTTTCTTCGCCGAAGGAGAAATCTAATTGAGCGATCAGTCTATCACAAGGGAAGTCATCGTTAATTGGGATATGTTCTTTCCTAATATCATCTAGTCTAGATAGGTGGTCTGCTACCGTATTTTCTATGCCTTTCTTGTCTTTGATTTCTAGGTCGAACTCTTGTAGCAGCAGTATCCATCTTAGCAGTCTTGGTTTTGCATCTTTCTTACTCATAAGATATCGGATTGCTGCGTGATCGGTGTAAATGATGATTTTAGATCCCACCAAATATGAGCGGAATTTGTCGATTGCAAATACGACAGCTAAGAGTTCTTTTTCGGTGGTAGCATAGTTTAGTTGTGCCGCATCTAGAGTTCTACTTGCATAGTAGATAGCGTGTAGCTTTTTATCCTTTCTTTGTCCTAGAACGGCTCCTACGGCGTAATCGCTGGCGTCACACATAATCTCGAATGGTTCACTCCAATCAGGAGGTTGCATTATAGGTGCGGAAATCAAGGCTTGCTTGAGGAGTTGGAATGCTTCCATACATTTGTCGTCAAAGATGAATTCGGCGTCTTTCATTAAAAGGCCGGTTAAGGGTTTAGTTATTTTAGAGAAGTCTTTTATGAATCGCCGATAGAAACCTGCGTGTCCTAAAAAACTTCTTATGTCTCTAATGGTTTTGGGAGGTTGAAGGTTTTCTATTACTTCGATTTTAGCTTTGTCCACTTCTATTCCTCTATTAGAAACTATATGTCCTAACACTAATCCTTCACGGACCATGAAATGGCATTTTTCCCAATTTAGTACTAGGTTGACTTTAACACATTGATCAGTGCATTTTAATGCACATTCTTCTACTATTGTACTAGTGTATTCCTATGGTTTAATTTACTATTTTCACTATTTTAAGGTGTTTTTATATTTAAGTTTATTTCTAACTCTATTTTATTTTCGCACTTAATTTATGAATAAATAGCACTTTGACACCCTTCCGGTCCGCAGGTCATAACTGGAGTTACAAATATCGGATTGAGGCGCGGGAAGATGCGTTGGAAAGCTGAGATCAAGAGCTACGACTTTTATGTTGAGGCCAAAACCCAGTTCGGAGCGCAAGTGTGTCAAATAATTGCGTTTATGTTCCAGACGAATTTAATTCAGCACAACTTTATATTTTTCGGCCCAATTGTTTTAAGGCCCGTTCCATGTATTATTTAAACCGAAAAAAAGGCAGCTAGGATTATTCATTCACTGTTCACAAAATATTCAAACCCTAGAGCAGCCGTCATCTTCCATGGAGAACTAAACTTCTATTGATCCATTGGTGTAAGGAACTTTGTTCTCGAATCTTGAGGTTCGGTTTTAATAGCAAATCGTTATGTTTATGCTTATCATATATCAATTTTCTTGTCTCTCTTTTGTGTATGAGTTGATGCAATTGATGCTTAATTATTTTGTTTCACGTTCATAACATTGAGACTATTCAAATTAATTCACGCTTGTTCAAATTAATCTGAATAGGAAATTGTTATATTATTTTCGCTTGCAAAATAGGGCTGCCGAATTATTGTTATGATTTTTAACTGTGTTATTGGTGACGCTTGATCATCGCCATAGTTAGTCGAACACGCTGGTGCTTAATCAACGAATTCGTTATAAAACTGATTTTCGCTTGTTAAATTAGTTCTATAATCAGCCGAAGCATAAACTGTATGAATATTCATATAAGAACCTATGATGGATGATAAACAAAGTTGCCTAAAACCAATGGATTGATTGCTTTTATATTAATTAAATTCGTAATCTCTGTTATTGCTTCCACAAACAAAAAAACCCCAAATTGCAACCTTTAAATTCATTCTAATATTGTTAAACCGATCGTGAGTCCTTGCGAAACGACCAAGGTCACTACCTTGTACTACGTATTTTAAAATTATTTTGATCACGAAACGACGGTGATCAAATTGGCGCCGTTGCCGGAGACTCTCAATTGATTTTAGCTAATATTAGACTCAGTTTCTGTGTGGTTGCGTTCTAGCCTTTGCTTTCTCGTGTTTTCTGGATTATACGTGCCCTAATAATCAGTTTTCGTAAAAAAACAGTTTTCTGGAAAATCTTTTCTAAATCGAGTTTTTCCTGTACCTGTTCATCAGAAAAAAATCAGAGTTTAAAATCCCCTATTTTGGGACAAAATAGGTGACGGCAACCTAAAAAGTCCAAATTCCGTGTTTTACTATTTTATTTTAATTTATTACTGTTTTTATAGTTTCAGAAAATTCCAAACTAATTTCCAAAATTCTTATTTTACTTAATTAGACTAAATTTCGTGTTTTTATATTTTTTTGAGTCTATTTTAACCATATCTCTTCTTTCTATTTGTTTCATTAACGAGTCTGATTCTGATTCTTACATAGTTTCTCTTTGCATACTTTATTTGATTCTAAACTTGCTTTTGATAACATGGCTGAACAAAGAACACTAAGGCAGCTTGCTGCTCCTGATGTCAATTACAATGGTCTATGCATTCAATATACTGACGTTGATATTCCTTTTGAATTGAAATCTGGTTTGATACATTTGTTGCCCAAGTTTCATGGTCTTGCAGGTGAGGATCCGCATAAGCATTTGAAGGAATTTCAGGTAGTTTGTTCTACACCATTGAGGCCTGAAGGTATAACAGAGGATCATATCAAGCTTAGAGCCTTTCCATTCTCGCTCCAGGGTGCTGCCAAAGATTGGTTGTACTATCTTGAGCCGAATTCTATCACAACTTGGAATGATTTGAAGAAGGTCTTTCTAGAGAGATACTTTCCCGCTTCTAGAGCTGCGTTAATCAGAAAAGAAATATGCGGCATTAGGCAGGGAAACGAATCATTGGCAGAATACTAGGAAAGATTCAAACATCTAGTTTCCAGTTGTCCCCAACACCAGATCACCGAGCAATTACTCATCCAATATTTCTATGAAGGGTTGCTACCAATGGATCGAAACATTTTGGATGCTGCAAGTGGTGGAGCACTTGTTGATAAAACTCCAGCTGCTGCAAAGGCCTTGATCGAAAACATGTCACTCAACTCGCAACAGTTTACAACCAGAAATAATTCTGCAAGTGTAAATGAGATTCAGTCTTCCTCTTCCTCCATCAAGGCGCTCGAAACCAAGTTTGATGCTAGAATTGATGAACTTACTTCCTTGGTGAAAATGTTGGCAGTTAGCAAAGCTCAACCAGCAAAAGTGTGTGGTATTTGTACTTCTTCTGAGCACCCGATTGATACATGCCCCATTCTACAAGATGAAACAATAACTGAGCTTCCTCAAGCATATGCAGCAGCAGCGCTTTACAATCAAAACAGGTACAACAATCCTGACCTCTCCACCAACAAATATCACCCTAGTTGGAGGAATCATCAAAACCTCCAATATGGGAATCAGTCACAAGCTGCAGCCCCTGCTGCCCCACCAGCTACTTCTTCACTGGAAGACCTTGTCAAGTAACTGGCACAACGAACAGATGCTAGCATTCAGAACCTGACAACGCAGATGGGACAAATGGCCAATGCAATAGGCCAACTACAAGCTCAAGGCTCGGGTAACCTTCCTGCACAAACAGTGCCGAATCCGAATGTGAATGTGAGTGCAATTACTTTGAGATCCAGAAGAGTGTCAGAACCAGCTCCAGAGAAAAAGAAGAAGAAAACCGTTGCATCATCATCTGCTCCTGAACCTCCTTCTGTTACAATTGAGACCGAACCCGAAAAAGAAAGAGTATATGTGCCACCAATTCCTTTTCCTCAAAGGGTGCAGAAAAATATCAAGAAGATAGTTGAGGAAGACAAGGAGATTTTAGATGTATTCAGAAAATGTGCGGTTAACATTCCTCTCCTTGATGCAATTAAACAGATTCCTAAATATGCAAAATTCCTGAAAGACTTGTGCACACACAAGAGGAAGTTGAAGGAAAATGAGAGAGTCAGTTTGGGACGAAATGTTTCTGCTTTCATTCAGCCCAAAACTGGTTCCTCAGCTAATGTCTCAATTATCAGTCAGACCATGCCAGAAAAGTGTGATGATCCAGGAGTTTTTGCTATTCCCTGTTCCATTGGGGATCGCAAGTTTGAAAATTGTATGCTTGATCTGGGAGCAGGTATTAATGTTATGCCTACTTCTATTTATAATAACCTTGATCTTGGTCCTTTGCAGCCTACAGGTTTAATCGTGCAATTAGCAAATAGGTGCAATGCCCGCCCTGCTGGGAAGGTAGAAGATGTCCTAGTTCAAGTTAATGACTTGATTCTTCCTGCAGATTTCTACATTCTAGACATGGAGGGCGAAACTAATTCCAGCAGGGCACCCATCATTCTAGGCCGACCATTCATGAGAACGGCAAGAACAAAAGTTGATGTTTATGATGGAACCATGTCCATGGAGTTTGGCGACATTGTCGCTAAGTTTAACATTTTTGATGCCATGAAACATCCCGTGGAAGAACATTCTGTTTTTTATATGGATTTAGTTACTAACACTAACCTTTGCTCTGTTTGTGCTAAGATTGAATCTGATTTGCAGGATAATAACATTCATACAGGTGAAGTTGTTGTCAATGAGGCGGTCTGTACGGTTAAAGTTCTTGACATTCCGGCTGCCCCAACCAAACACTCCCATGATAAAGAAAAGACTACGCACTTCCATGATAAGATGATTTCCAAAAAGAAATTTTTTGTTGGCCAAAAAGTCTTGTTGTTTAAGTCTCGCCTGAAAGATATGGTTGGTAAGTTTCGATCCAAGTGGATTGGCCCCTTTGTCGTGACTAATGTTTTTCCTTCTGGTGCTATAGAAATTAAAAGTACAGGTACTGGCAAGGTTTTCAAAGCAAAAGGACAGCGGTTGAAGCTGCTCCATAAAAGTGTGGAAGGGCTTCCACCAAAACCACCAGACATAGAAGCACCAGCACCAGCCGCTACACCTTAGCCCCTCGGGTGTGTTCCTTCCTTTACTCTCACTTTATGTTTAGATTACATTGCGGACACTGTCTGGTTTAAGTGTGGGGGAGGGACATTTTACATTTTTGTGTTTTAAAAAAAAAAAAATAATAATAATAAAATAAATCATCATGAGTAGTCACATGTTCTAAGGCTAGGGCAGATAGCTGTAGGGTCAGTGAAATTTTTGGAGTTTTTTGTTTTGATACTTGACATGATAGTCTTTGCAACTTAATGCACAACTACTTGAACACTGTCAAACTTAGTAATGTCTAGATAAATCTCTGAAATATTTATTCTTTAGACTAAGTTCTCTAATTTGAATATAATGGAGGTATGATTAGAACTAAGTGTGGGGGAAAGGCTAGAGTAACAGATAGACCGATCATTGCTATTAATTGAGAAAAAGGGAAACTGTTTAAGAGCTAAAACTAATGAATATAATAAGTTCCTGTGCCCGAAATTGGAGGAACAAGTTCCTGTGCCCGAAACTGGAGGAACAAGTGCTGTGTAGGATGCTCTACTCTGAGTAACAGGTTGGACTTATTACAAGTAAGATCCCGTCAGGTGAAAAGGTGGAGTAGTACCTAAAGCTTAAAAACAATAAATAATAATAAACTATAATAAAGCTTGAAGGTAGTTTCCCCTGAGTTGATGTTGAAAAGCTTTTGATCTCTTAAAAAGAAATAGCCCCCCCTAGTCTGAAATTCTGGTTAAATCCAAAATTATAGGAAAAGAATGACAACTTAGCATCTAGAATGGTAGTTTCAGAGAGGGATCTTGACATTACTTTGGTTGACAGTGGGAGACAGTACACACACACACGCAAGATTATTATTGAAAGTTGATAGATAAGAATTGTGCCAATCTTTGAATTTTGACCCAAGGTTTGAAGCTTGAAACCTGGAATATGTTGACTGCTTGTGATTTGTTTTTAAATTTTTCATTTGAGTTTTGCTCGGAGTGCAAAAGTTCAAGTGTGGGGGAATTTGATCAGTGCATTTTAATGCACATTCTTCTACTATTGTACTAGTGTATTCCTATGGTTTAATTTACTATTTTCACTATTTTAAGGTGTTTTTATATTTAAGTTTATTTCTAACTCTATTTTATTTTCGCACTTAATTTATGAATAAATAGCACTTTGACACCCTTCCGGTCCGCAGGTCATAACTGGAGTTACAAATATCGGATTGAGGCGCGGGAAGATGCGTTGGAAAGCTGAGATCAAGAGCTACGACTTTTATGTTGAGGCCAAAACCCAGTTCGGAGCGCAAGTGTGTCAAATAATTGCGTTTATGTTCCAGACGAATTTAATTCAGCACAACTTTATATTTTTCGGCCCAATTGTTTTAAGGCCCGTTCCATGTATTATTTAAACCGAAAAAAAGGCAGCTAGGATTATTCATTCACTGTTCACAAAATATTCAAACCCTAGAGCAGCCGTCATCTTCCATGGAGAACTAAACTTCTATTGATCCATTGGTGTAAGGAACTTTGTTCTCGAATCTTGAGGTTCGGTTTTAATAGCAAATCGTTATGTTTATGCTTATCATATATCAATTTTCTTGTCTCTCTTTTGTGTATGAGTTGATGCAATTGATGCTTAATTATTTTGTTTCACGTTCATAACATTGAGACTATTCAAATTAATTCACGCTTGTTCAAATTAATCTGAATAGGAAATTGTTATATTATTTTCGCTTGCAAAATAGGGCTGCCGAATTATTGTTATGATTTTTAACTGTGTTATTGGTGACGCTTGATCATCGCCATAGTTAGTCGAACACGCTGGTGCTTAATCAACGAATTCGTTATAAAACTGATTTTCGCTTGTTAAATTAGTTCTATAATCAGCCGAAGCATAAACTGTATGAATATTCATATAAGAACCTATGATGGATGATAAACAAAGTTGCCTAAAACCAATGGATTGATTGCTTTTATATTAATTAAATTCGTAATCTCTGTTATTGCTTCCACAAACAAAAAAACCCCAAATTGCAACCTTTAAATTCATTCTAATATTGTTAAACCGATCGTGAGTCCTTGCGAAACGACCAAGGTCACTACCTTGTACTACGTATTTTAAAATTATTTTGATCACGAAACGACGGTGATCACACATCTTTGTAATACCATTTCTAAATTAGCGAGACATCCTTCAAAACTTTCCCCATAAACTGAAAAGTCATCCATGAATACTTCCATTATATTGTTTATAAAATCTGCGAATATCGCCATCATGCATCGTTGGAAGGTAGCAGGGGCATTACACAATCCAAAAGGCATACGTCTATAGGCAAAGGTACCTACAGGACATGTGAAGGTGGTCTTCTCTTGGTCGTCGGGGTGTATTGGGATTTGGAAAAATCCAGAGTATCCATCTAAATAACAGAAATAGGAGTGTTTAGCTAGACGCTCGAGCATTTGGTCAATGAAAGGTAGAGGAAAATGATCTTTCCGAGTGGCTTTGTTTAATTTTCTATAGTCGATGCACATTCTATATCCTGATTCCACTCGCTTAGGTACAGATTCTCCCTTCTCGTTTTTGACTACTGTTAGTCCTCCTTTCTTTGGTACTACATGAACAGGGCTGACCCATTTGCTATCAGATATTTGATATATTATGCCTGCGTCTAAAAGTTTCAGCACTTCTTTCTTAACTACTTCGCTTAAGATAGGGTTTATCCTTCTTTGGTGTTCTCTCGAAGCCTTTGCATCTTCTTCTAATAAGATTCGGTGCATGCACACAGAGGGACTAATCCCCTTTAAGTCTGAGATGTTGTAACCTAAGGCAGAAGGATATTTTCTTAAGACATCTAATAATTTTTCCGTTTCTATCGGGTCTAGGTCAGCGTTCACTATGACTGGGCGACTCATATTTTCGTCTAGATATTCATACCTAAGGTTCTTAGGTAGCGGTTTGAGTTCCAGAGAGAGTTGTTTAGGTTCAAGCGTGGAATTAGGTCCGAATGGAGGTTCTTCTCTCAGGTTATCTTCTACACTAAGTTTTAGTGAAGCTTGTACTTCATCTCTAGGAGGTTCTAGGATTTCTATTTCTTGAGGTAGTTCTTTCTCTATTTCCTTAACACACTCATCAATTATGTCTATGGCATAGCAAGTGTCTTCGACAGCTGGTGTTTGCATGAATTTAGAAAGAATAAATTCAATTTTCTCTTCGCCTACTTCTAATGTAAGTTTTCCTCGCTTAACGTCTATTATTGCTCTTGCAGTGGCTAGGAATGGTCTTCCTAAAAGGATTGGAATACATGAATCTTCCGTAATGTCCATTACTACAAAGTCAGTAGGGATATATAGTTGGCCAATTTTTACTGGAATATTTTCTAGGATACCTACAGGGTATTTAACTGAACGGTCTGCTAGTTGAAGAGACATCCTGGTAGGTTTTAGATCACTCAATTTTAACTTTTTGCTGATTGAGAGGGGCATGAGACTAACACTTGCTCCTAAGTCGCATAGTGCCTTATCTATTACGTAGTTGCCTATTACGCAGGGAATTGAAAAACTTCCTGGGTCTTTAAGTTTAGGTGGCATTTTGTTTTGGAATATGGCACTACATTCTTCGGTAAGTGCGACTGTACTATCCTCGTCTAATTTCCTCTTGTTTGATAAAATTTCTTTAAGAAATTTTGAGTATGTGGGCATTTGCGTTATTGCTTCCGAGAAAGGTATGGTTATGTTTAGTTGCTTCAGAAGTTCTACAAATTTCTTAAAATGTCCTTCAGTTTTAGTCTTAGCTAATCTTTGAGGAAAAGGGATAGGTGTTTTGTAAACAGGTGGTGCAGCAGGTGTAAGCTTTTTAGTTGTCCCCTCCTTATCTCCTAATTGGGGATTTTCGGATTCTCTCTCAGGCTCTTTTGGTGGTTCACTACTCTCGGCTTCCTTGTTGGTTATCTTAGCGCTTTCTGAGTTTTTTACTCCAGAATCGGGTGGTCCTTGCAACTCCTTTCCACTTCTTGTGATTATAGCATGTATGGCATTCGCATGCCCTTTGGGATTAGGCTCAGGTTGTCCTGGAAATGTGCCAGCTGGAGCGGCAATAGTTGCTTGTTGTTGTGCCACCTGGGAAATCTGTGTTTCTAGCATTTTGTTATGGGTGGCTAGGGCATCTACCTTAGTTGCTAATTGTTTTACCAACTCATTAGTGTGAATGTTTTGGTTTAAGAATTTTTCCATCATAATATCGAAGTTAGACTTCCTTGGTGGATAAGGTGCGGCTGGTTGTGCTCCTTGCTTTTGGTAACCTGGAGGTGCTTGAGTAGGATTGAGTGTATTATTGTTCCTATAAGATAAGTTAGGATGGTTCTTATAGCCAGGATTATAGTTATTGGACAGAGCGGCATAGTGTACTTGGTCGAGTCCGGCTAATATAGCACAATCAGATGGTACATGACCAGGGACTCCACATACTTCGCAATTTGGTTGGATTGCAGCTACGGTGGATGTGGTTGGCAGGGTTAAACTCTCCAACTTTTGAGTAAGGGCTTCTACTTTGGCGTTGACATGGTCTATGCCACTTACTTCGTACATACCGCCTTTTGTTTGGGATTTCTCTATAGCAGCGCGTTCGCTTCCCCATTGATAATGGTTTTGGGCCATGTTTTCTATAAGCTGGGTGGCTTCTTGGTATGGTTTATCCATCAGTGCTCCGCCGGCGGCTGCATCTATGGTTAGTCTTGTGTTATAAAGCAGCCCATTATAGAAGGTATGGATTATGAGCCATTGTTCTAGACCATGGTGTGGACAGAGTCTCATCATGTCCTTGTATCTTTCCCAAGCTTCGAAGAGTGATTCTCCATCTTTTTGCCTAAATCCGTTGATTTGGGCTCTTAGCATAGCTGTCTTACTTGGCGGGAAATATCTAGCCAAGAATTGCTTCTTCAGTTCGTTCCATGTAGTGATGGAGTTCGAAGGTAGTGCTTGGAGCCAAGCTCTAGCTCTGTCTCTTAAAGAGAACGGGAAAAGACGGAGTCGTATTGCTTCGGGATCGACACCATTGGCTTTGATCGTGTCTGCGTACTGCACAAACACTGATAAATGGAGGTTAGGATCCTCCGTAGGGGAACCAGAGAACTGGTTTTGTTGCACGATTTGCAACAAAGCGGGTTTCAACTCGAAGTTTCTTGCTTCGATGTTAGGGGGCGCGATGCTCGAATGCGGTTCTTCTTCGGAAGGAACGGCGTAGTCCCTAAGAGGACGTGCGTTGTTAGCCATGGGTAAGAGGTTTTGAAGTTCGCGGATTCGACGTTTAAAATGAATAAAACGTTCTATTTCGGGTATAGGTTGTTGTAATGGTTCCTCGGAGTTACGAGTATTGGGCATACAACCTAAGAAAAAGGGTTTAAGGGTTTGCCTTAATCGTCACAAATTAAAAACTAATTAGCGAAAATTGACTAAATTAGTCCCCGGCAACGGCGCCAAAAACTTGTTGCGATATTTCTGCAAGTGCACAGACTTATCGTGTAGTTATAAAAGATTATCGATCCCACAGGGACTATTAGTTAATATTTCGCTTATGTTTTCAATATAATGTAAGGTTAAGGCTAATAATAATTAAAAAGGGGTTTGTAAAATAATTACCTAGAAATAAAATAATTAAGTTAAATAACAGTGACTAGTAAGAATTGGTTTTAAATAAGTTGGATTTTAACTAACTGGAATGTTACTTTAGGTACTTCAATGGGTTCGGTAATAAACACTATGTTTTGAAAAGTTTAGTCTCTTTAAAATTGATTTAAAAATACTCGTCTCACACTTTCGCGCTATTGAGTTATATTATATAATGATAGAATAAATGTATCACTTTCGCTATAACATTTACTTATAAAAATATTGTTTGGAAATCAATTAAATTTTACTAAAAGGGTCTAGTTTTCATAAAACGATATTAGTTTAAAAATATAGAACTCATGTCATCACACTATTGGACTATATTATATTATATAAATAAGATGTTTTGCTATCGCTCAATCATTAATTCATAAAATACTTTTTGAAAACTAATATAATTTAATTAACCTTAAAGAGCTGTCGCGATATTAAAGTTAATGTTCAGTTTTTACTATCTAGTATAAATTTCAAACAATCGTTCTGTTAATTCATACTTTAATTAATTTTCACTGATCGTGCAAAATTATAATCTATTGTTTATTTAAAAACTGAAACAGAAAACTAGACTTGAAAATTTAGTTCACAGTTTAATTACCGAACTCATATCAGACACCTATTTCACATACCAGTTATATTAAATTAGTTGGACATAATTACAAATAAAGGCATGATATAACAATAGTAGTTACGGAAAAAAGAAAACATAGATATAGATACTGCAATTTATTGGTGCTGGAAAATTAAAGAACATGCAATAACAGTAGCAAATAAAACAAGACAGGAATTAAAATAATTAAAGTAAGCAGTAACTGGAATTTGGAAAATAAAACCAAATATATTGATTAATGTAACTTACAGAACCGAAACTGGAATTGAACAGGAAACAAAGGACAAGCTGTAGCTCTCAACACGTAAAGCAGTAAACTTAATTCTAAGAATTTAAAATAAGTGTTTTTTTTTTCTTTTTCTCTTAAGCTCTAACTTGTCGTCGTGTCAGATCCTCAATTCATTCTGAATGCATTTATATATAGGCTGTGAGTGAGGAGTTGAAGTCCTCCTTTTTCTCCTTTCAGTTCCTTTACTTTCTCCCCACGATTCGTAACTGATTTCATTCAACGAAGATAAGGATTCAACGAAGATGAGGACTGATATTTTTTCCTGAAGAATCGCTCACGACTGGCGCCACGTAACACATGACTGACGCCATGTGTTGTTTAATATTTTTGCATGTGCTCCTTTAATTTAGGTGTGGCTGGCGCCACAATATGCATGGCTGGCGCCATGATTTGTGCACCAAAATTGCATGGCTGGCGCCTTGATTCATGTGGCTGGCGCCACTTCTCTTGCTTTGTGGCCGGCGCCATAGTTGTGTGGCCGGCACTGCTGGCCTCAACTGTGGGCTGGCCCACTTGTTTTGTTTCTTTGTATTTTTTTTGGTCTCGGTACATATCTGTAAGTTTCATAAAAAACAATAATTATTTTATTAATACTAGGATAATTTAGACAAAAATATTAAGATACTTAGGGAAATAATATTAATAAAATAGTGCATTTTTCGGTGTTATCAAGTCTTGTGTGTGAGGTTACTTCTTCAAGTGTGTGAAGGTGTGAAAACACAAGAAGGGGGGGTTGAATTGTGTTTTAGCTAAGTTAAAACTTTTTCAAGTTCTTAACTCAACTACGTTAGCAGCGGATAAATAACACAAATAATAACAAGAGAGAGAGAGAGAAATCACACAAGCAATTTATACTGGTTCCTCTCACAAAACGAGAGTAGTCCAGTCCCCTTGCACTTCCAAGGGATTTCACTATAATCACACAAGATTACACCTGCTCAAGCACACAAGCAAGAGACTTCTCAACAATGCTCAAGCACACAAGCTTAAGACTTCACACTTAAGCACACAAGCTTAAGTTTCCTCAAGTAATAGAAAAGTATATAACAATATACAAATGCTCTTAGATGAACCTAAAGAGAGCAAATACAAAGAGTACAGAGTATTTGGCTAATAGTGCAAAAACACTTGATAAGAGGTTCAGAGCTTGTATACACAGAATTCAGAGTTTGTTCAGCCCACGTTCAATTCTTGATAGTTGTTTTTCTGTTGTAGCTGAATCTTCTAGTATATATACCACTAGAAAAGAGTCGTTGCAAAAGGAGCCGTTGGAGTTGATAATCTTTTGTCTTCAAGCAGTCTGTCTTGATGCAGTTTGGTTGTATCCAAAACTAAGAAAGAGTTTCAGTTACTTTGACTACTGCAGAGTGGACTTTCCTTATTCAGCTAACAAAACTGAAGACCCACGTTCTCAAAAGAGGACAGACAAAACGAGAGTAGCTGAACTGATCAGGCTTGAAAGGTCCTTTTCTTCATTGGTAGAAGAGTTGACTAGCAAAGGGAATCTTCACAGCTTTCAAAGAGATCTTCAGACTTTGATGAAGCTAGTAGTCAGTCAAGAAGTTCTGAAGACTTCATCCTCTGAACGTTGTAACTTCTGAAGTCTAACATCTTCTGAGCGCTTATGAACTTCTGAATTCACATCCTCTGAACTTCACTCAGAGCTTATCTGGTGCTTATATCTGCGCACTTAAAATAAATTTTTAGTCCTTCCAATTGTTTATTAATACTTTGTTATCATCAAAACCTTTATAGATTTAGGGGCAAACATTTTTAAATCAATTTTGTTCCAACAATCTCCCCCTTTTTGATGATGACAAACATAAGTATTAATTGACAATTGTTGTTAAATTAACTTATCATGTTTCTCTTAGGTTTATGAGGTTTGCAAGCTCCCCCTAAGATTGATATTCCTTAAAGCCAAAACTTTAGGTTATATCCATGATATTTTAATTTAGTATAAGATTAAGATAATTTGAAATAAAACAAGTTTCATATCTTTCTTCAGAGTGAGAGGTTTGCAAGCTCTCCCCCTAAGTCTCATAAGGCTAAGTTAAAATTGCACTCTTAACTTATCCTTACTTATGAAATTTATTTTAGTTTCAACTAACTTAGTCTCCGCATTAAAATTCGTAAAACAACTTAAAAGTAACAACTTTTAATTTAACGGATAAAAGCGAGATAAAAGGCGTGGTTTCAGTTTTGAAGCTTATCACATATCAATTAATGCGTAACTACTCCCCCTTTTGTCATTATCAAAAAGTAAGAAAAAATTTATATAACCAAGACAGTCAAAGAAAGAAGAGTGGTTGTTACAAAGGTGAATTAATTTCAAAGACAGAAAACAACGCGCTTAAAAGGTTATAAAAGGTAAACGAGTGAACATGCCTTCTTCAAGTAAAAACAAGAGAAAACGAGTAAATCAAGAGAGACTAGGAAGAATGAAAAGATTTAGTTTACGCATCGCAGAGTTTAAGAGAAAGAAGGACGAAGAGAAACGCGAAAACGATGAGAAAGATAAAGAAGACAACAAGAAACCACAAGATGCTGAGATTATAATCATCTCATCAGATTCTGAAGCTGAAGAGAATGAAGATGATGCTGACTATGTTGAGTTTTTGGCTAGCTATGTTCCAGAAGAGGAACAAGAAGAAGAAGAAGAAGAGCAAAACCCGGATCCCATAGAAATTTCATCAGAGGATGCTGAGGAGAAATCTGAGATTTCTTCTGAGTATTATCCATCTGATTAGGATTAGGTTGTCTTTTTCTTTTTCTTTTTACCAATGTACTCAACATGGTTAAAGCATTAATAAAAATTTTCGTTTTAAAAGCATCTTGTGTTCTTATGGTCTTATTTAACAGAGAAAGTTGGCACAAAAAATAATACCAAATCACATACCTAACAAAAGAAATTGTTTAGACAAGATATGAATAACAAGTTCAGAAAACAAACATCACAAAAAAAAGTAAGCAAAACATAAAAACATAAAGAAAATGTGCATAGAATCCTAGGGTTTCTTAAGGAAGGCTAAGAGTTGGTCAAATTTGTCGTTCAAAGATCCCACATTGGAAACTAAACCATCCACTTTGGTTTCCAATGTTTGGTGAGCAGCTCTTTGCCTTTCCAAACCTTCTTGTTGCTCCCTCAGAGCTTCTTGAAAGATCTGCAACTGATCAATAACCATAGGAGCTTGATCTTGAACCAAAGGCACTTGTTCTTCAACCAAAGGTGCCTTGCCTTTATCAGAGGGTTCACCTTCCTCTGGATAGTCAATCATCAGCACATCCTCTTGATTCTGAGAAGCCAGCACATCATCCTCTGAAAAGTCCTCGGGATGCAACTCATTTGCCAACTGGGCAACTCTTGCAGCAGCTTCTTCTAACCTTTCAGACTCAGACCTCTGATCTTCAAGACTCTGAAACAGCTTGGAGTCTATCCAGATGACTTTGAAAGCGTTCAGACGTTGTTCAGCAGCAGCAAGTGCTTCCAGCTTAGCACGTTCAGATTCAGCATGATTAAAAGTGGTTAACCTTTTCAATTCAGCCCTAGCCAGACTTTCCCTCATGAAGCTTATCACATCCAAGTCTCTTCTTCCAATCACAGCCTTAATTCCCTCAGCAGCACCATCCAAAGCATTGCAAATCCTTGCCTTAATGCTTGAAACTTCCAAATCCACATCAGAAGGACAAACTAGAAACCTGTCCTTTAGCAGAGATAATCTAACCAAGTCATCATGAAACTGAGTGGATAGATTACTAAAAGGGTTAGATGATGAGGGTGAAGGATTGGGAATGGTAGAGAAGTTTGGTGTTTCAGTAGCAGGGTTGTCAATAATAACAACTTCTGCCTCTGAAGGCTTGGGGGCACAAGTATGAATACGCTCAGGAGAAGTATATTCAGCACTTAGTTGAGGTTGAGGTTCAGGGGTTGATTCAGATGATGAGATGTCAGAGGTTGATTCAGGATAAATGTGTTCAGGGGATGGTTCAGGAGATTTGTGGTCAGCTGTTGGTTCAGGGTTAGATTGTTCAGGAGATTTAAGTTGGGATGATGGTTCAGCAGGTTTAATTGGAGATGGTTGTTTTGTGGTTGAAGCTTGTTCAGGGTTAGGAATAAGTGATTTAGGTTCAGATGGTGATATGATAGGTGTTTCTTTTTGTGGTTGAGGTTGAGGTGATTTAGGTTTAGGAGGTGATGAAGGTTTCCGGGTGAAGGTTTGGTTATTCAGAGGATCTGGACTAAGATGTTTCTCTAGTTCAGACAAAGGGTTGTCAGAGGTTGGAATATCAGAGGTTGGTAAAACAGTTCTGAGAGGTTTGGTGTAACCTATTCCAATCTCATTTTCATTAAAGATGTACTTAGTAGACTTACCTTTACCTTTAGGAGTAGAAGTAGGTCTTTTCCTCAAACTTGCAGCCAGAGTCTCTTCATCAGATTCAGTCTCATCTTCTGACTCAGTCTCTTCAGATGAACTGTCTACCTCAACAACAGTAGGCTTTCTGGAAGCTCCTTCAGCAGCCTTGTTTGCAGTTTCTTCATGCTTCTTCTTTGTTCTCTGTTCAGCATCAGCTTGCTCCACCTTAATCCTTTTCTGAGCCAAAAGGTCTGGCTTAGGTAGATCATCTTGAGCTTCAGCCTTTCTCTTTTGCTTCCTAGAAGGGTTATACTGGTTTGCAGGAGCCTTTGGAACCATACTCCTATCAACAACAAAACCTTCTTTTCTGAGCACTTCTAAGTAGTCCTGAATCACATGCTCAGCATCAGCTTCAGATATAACTGGGTAGCCTTCTATGTACAGACGATCTTCAAGCCTAACAGAGAACTCTTGTGGAGGAGCAACAGGCTTAGATGCAATCAAACGCATCTTGGACAGAAAACTAGCATTCAGAATCTCTGGATAAAACTTCTTCTGAACCAGTTCTGGGTGGAATTTCTGCAAGTTCTGAACCACGTGACCTTGATATAGAAGATCTGACAGCAACCTGGGATAAACTATAGTAGTTTTCCTCTGAGACTTACTTGCAAAAATTGCTTCACAAATCCGTTCAAAAAAGTAATCTCCAAGATTAACTCTCTTCCTTGTCAGAAGGAAATATAACAAATGACGATGCGTCCAGGAGATTGTATCAGTCCCTCCAACTCTTGGACTGATAGAAGCAAGGATTATCTTGAACAAAACTCTGCACTCGTCAGTCAATCCTTTGACTTTCCCTTTCAGCTTGAAGTCAGTGCAGATGAGATGCAGAAGATCATCTCTATATCTGGTATCCTTTTCAAAAGCATCTAACTCTATCCCAGAGTTAGGTAGACCAAGAAGAGCATTGAAATGAATTGGTGAGAAAGCCATATTCATCCCACAGATGTTAGACCTAATCTGAACACCTGTAAATTCCAGCAAGCCCATTTCCTTCCTAGTTTTACCCTTCAGACTAGGATTCCTCTCAATAGCAGCAATCTCTTCCTTCTTTGCTTCATGTTTATCAAACACTCTTGCTTTCATCCAAAATTTCTTAAGCAAGTCTGGGTAGATAGGACCGTTAAGCATGTCGAAGTACTTATCCCATCTTTGTGATGTAAAGTACTGCTTAACTTCAAAGCCGTTTGCAGAAAGACTATCAAAGTCCACAATCTTCTCAGACAGAAAGCAGAGTTCAGATTCAGGAAATTCCATCTCGTTCCCAACAATCTGAAGGTTCTTGAACATAAACGGTGGAATCTTTGTTGAAGAAGATGACGAAGGTCCGGCCATTGTTGGAGATTAGGGTAGGGTTTGGAAACTAACGAGAGAGAAAGAAAGTGTGTTGGAGGTTTAGAGAGAATATGAAAGTGTAGGTTGTGAAAGTGAATAGTGTGCAAGTGTATTGTGTAAGTTTATTTAAATGAGTACAGTTAACACAGAAATGGCAAATTTAGGAAGTTACGCTAATTGACAGAAAGTTGAATACCAAAAATCATCATTAACCACCCACTACCTGACACACGTAGACCACGTGCAGAAATTTACTCGGTAACTGCTATTTTAATGGACAACTGTTCAGCAGTGAATACTAAACGTTTCCCACTTAAATAGTTCAGAGCCTCTGAGATATTTAAAATTCTCTATCAGAGTTAAGTACTTCAGAGCTTGTGTTTCAGATGTTCTGAATCATAAGTTCTGATATACATAACCTCTTACACTTTAATCGCCAAAAACAATTTTTCATTCAGAGATTGAAAACATGTTCAGATGTTTCTTTATAAAATCAAATCTTTCAACAGATAAAGCTTTAGTAAATATATCAGCCCATTGATTTTCAGTATCAACAAACTTAATATCTATAATGCCTCTCTGAACATAATCTCTGATAAAATGGTGTTTAATTTCAATATGTTTGGCTCTAGAGTGTAGAATAGGATTTTTAGATAAATGAATGGCTGCAGTATTATCACAATATAAAGGAATATTGTTACTGCTTACCTGATAATCTTCTAACTGATATTTTAACCAGAGTAGTTGTGTGCAACACTTAGCTGCTGAAATGTATTCTGCTTCTGCTGTAGACAAAGCTATAGTAGTTTGTCTTTTACTAGCCCAGGAGATAAGGTTTTCACCAACAAATTGACAATTGCCACTTGTGGATTTTCTTTCAATTTTATCTCCAGCATAGTCAGCATCACAGAATCCATTTAGCACATAATCATTGGATTTCTTATAGAGAAGTCCAAGATTAGTTGTTCCTTTCAGATACCTAAAGATTCTCTTTACAGCAGTAAGATGAGATTCTCTGGGATCTGACTGAAATCTTGCACATAAGCAAACACTGAATAAAATATCTGGTCTAGAGGCTGTCAGATAGAGTAAGGAACCAATCATACCTCTGTAGACCTTTTGATCTACCTTTCCTTCATCATCTGACTTGCTCATGTTGGTAGTTGGATGCATAGGAGTGTTCATTATCTTGCAGTCATCTAGATTGAATTTCTTCAGAAGTTCTTTAGTGTATTTTGATTGATGAACATAAGTTCCTTCCTTCTTCTGATTGATTTGAATTCCAAGAAAGAACTTCAACTCTCCCATCATGCTCATTTCAAATTCATCCTGCATTATCTTAGAGAAATTCTTGCACAAAGCAGCATTAGTTGAACCAAAAATAATATCATCAACATAAATTTGAATGATTAAAATGTCTTCTTTGGTTGTTTTTCTAAAGAGTGTGCAATCAACCTTTCCTTTCTCAAAACCCTTTTCCAGAAGAAAATTACTGAGTCTATCATACCAAGCTCTTGGAGCTTGTTTCAGACCATACAGTGATTTCTTTAGTTTAAAAACATGTTCTGGGTTTGAGACATCTTCAAAACCAGGAGGTTGCTTAACATATACCTCTTCAGAAATGAAACCATTTAAGAAGGCACTCTTAACATCCATCTGATATAAGGTTATTCCATGATTAACAGCATAAGATAGAAGTAACCTTATTGCTTCAAGTCTAGCAACTGGTGCAAAGGTTTCAGTATAGTCAATCCCCTCTTGTTGACTATAACCTTGTGCAACCAATCTAGCCTTGTTTCTTACCACTTCACCTTGTTCATTCAGCTTGTTTCTGAATACCCATTTTGTTCCAATATTGTTCTTGTGTGAAGGTTTAGGCACTAGAGTCCATACATCATTCCTTTGAAATTGATTCAGCTCTTCTTGCATTGCTATAATCCAAGCATCATCTTTCAGAGCTTCATCAATCTTTGAAGGTTCCATCATTGAGATAAGACCAACTAAAGATTCCTCATTTCTCAGTTGAGATCTTGTCTTCCTTGGACTGTCCTTGTTGCCTAATATCAGTTCCTCTGGATGTGATGATTTGTATTTGAAAGTATTTCTTGGGGGCTCATTGTAACACCCAAACCCGTTATTTAATTAACTCTGCCTTTATAAAATATTTTTCGAAAATACACAGCGGAAAGATTGAAAATCTGATTTATAAAGCGCTGGTTTGAATATCACAAACTTCATTCAAAGATAATACTAATACATTTATCTAGTAAAATATTCGAATGAACTAAAAACAAAACCTCGCATCGAACGATGCGTTATTAGTTATACAAAACGGATACTTTTCAAATGAAAGCTTAAGACCAACAGAGTATACTAAAAGGACTACATGCATATACATATAAAAACCCCTTTTTTCCCGTGTCTCAATCAGAGCAGAGCTTCACCATTGCACTCGGACGAGGCTAACACATAACCTGTCAACCTGGACCCCCAAAGGTCCAGCAATTAACACAAAGCAGAGAGTTAGAAAACATAAACATAAATATAAGTGTGAGTAGTATACTACACACTCCACACGCTATCATACATTTCTAACTCACGCACATACATCGTCAAATACGACTACCAATTAATCATTCATTTACAAACACACCAATCATATAGTTTCACGTCTTCTCGGACACTACCAAAGTGTTCATTTTATAGTCATGACGGACTCTACACTTGTTCATTTTATAGTCATGACGGACTCTACACTTGTTCATTTTATAGTCATGACGGACTCTACACTTGTTCATTTTATAGTCATGACGGACTCTACACAGTATTAAACAATTAGTAAATACCAAAGCTTAACACATACGGAAAACACATTACAATCCAATCGGATATTGTCACATAACAATTATCAAATACATGTGCATTTACCCTAATGCATCTAATGCCAATTATCCAATGTCATGTCATCCCTAGACACGACTAATGCATGTGGTACCAAGGCGTCTCACCAACGGTGGACCAAGAACAGTTTTATATCTTGCTGGATAAGCGTCTCACCAACGGTGGACCAAGAACAGTTTTATATCTTGCTGGATATGTCGGAACTTACCGAACCATCTTATCTCCCTTGGATAAGCCAACACAGTTTTACATCATGTTGGATGCTGCTATTCACCCCATTTAAGATGAACCCAGTTTTACATCTTGTTGGATGCGTCGGAACTTACCGAACCACCTTATCTCCCTTGGATAAGCTCAATAACAGTTTTATATCATGTAGGATATGGTTATCATCAACCATCTCTCCCATAAAGAGGAGTCACACAGTTTTATATCGTGTTTGGATATGGGCTCCAGATCTCGGATAACATAATCCCATCTTCGGCCACTTTTCATAAACATAGTCCATTTTCATCAATTGTTGGAATTCACATGATTCCCATAACACAATTATTCATGAATGCATGATTACTTTTAAACACATCAAATACATGACGCTATCTAGCTCGAAGCTATTCATTCACTGATGCGGAAACACAATTCCAACATCTAACACACTAGGATAACACAATATCCTATCACTCCAATTCATAATTATTCACATGATAATTATCTGCATAACCATTTTTTATACACACAAGGTTTCATTTACACTTATGTCATAAAACATACATCATTCTCTTATCATTGCAAATTAATGATAAAACATCACATTGCTCACTTTAAGCTACAACTTATTGCATACACGTTTATCAATCATATAACGATTAACAATAAGTATTAACAGTATCAACATGTATCAACAATCATGTAAGGATACCCTTAAACCATGTTACAAGTGCCTAATCACACTTATAAACATTAACAAAAGTTGCTGTCACAGAGGCCTTCGCTAAGCGAAGCCTTAGCGAGACTTGGCGAACCTCACCAGAGGATCACCTGCTCATAGCGAGCTTTGGCGAGCTTCAGCGAACCTGTTCGCTACAGCGAACTCCTGGTCGCTTAGCGAACCACACCAGAACAGAATATCTGTTCTTGAGTTATCTAAGGCGGTTTAACCTCAAATCAACTCAAAAATTCATCCAAACATGTTATAAATTCTTATAAACAGCTAATTCAAGCATATATGGTATCAAGGAACATTAATCATCCCTTCCAAACAACCAAATACATCAAACAATCAAAATCATGTCAATTTCTTGCAAAATAAGCAAAGTTGCATAAACATGCAAATCATTGATCAAACATCTACATATACCCACTTTCAACTCCCCAAAGTTGTTTACCTCATCTACCATGAGTTCACTACACATGTTAGGATCAAAAGAATCCATTCTCCATTAAGAAAATCACCCACAAAACCCACAAGAAAATAGAGTGGAAAGAGTTTGGGAATGGAGGAATCGACATCCTCCCCTCTTTCGAATCACTCACGAATATGTAATCTAACTCTCGTACCTTAGCTCGACGAATCCACAAGCTTGCTCTTCTCTTTCTCTCCCACGAGCTCTTCCTCTCCCTCATGAGCTCCTTGCCCTAGCTAAGCTCTTGAACTTCTCATGGAATTGTAACTTATGAGACTATTCACCCAAACTTATGCTACTTATAGAGCTCCATTGTTCTCATGGATCAAAGCCCAATTGGCTTAGGCCCAATGCCTATTCCACGCCCAAAGGCCCAAACAACATAACTTCTCGCTCATTAACTTACGTTTGCGCTAAATGATTATTCGCCGCTTAATTATTTAATTATAAATCACGCCCTCGCGTAATAAAATAATTAAATAACGAATACTAAATTTTGGGTCGTTACAACTCTACCCCCCTTAAAAATATTTTCGCCCTCGAAAATTACCCGACCAAAACACAACTCCGGATAAACTCCCTTATCCGACTTTCTAATTCCAACTTACATTCTAACTAATGGGTTTCCTCATACTACATTAACCAAAACATACAAAACACTTCATGCAAATTCGCCCATGATGGCGGCAAAGCAATCCTATACATCACTTTTCCGAATCATTTTACTTCCCTCGGTATTCCTTTATACCATCTCCGGTCAAAATAACACTTCTTCCGGATTCATACCAACAATCATTCAAATTCCAAACAAACCAAGTCTGACAAAATCAGTTTATCCCAATCGACACAATCTCGTCTACTCATCAACAATAGATCAAGGACAGCTAATCCCTTGATTTGTCGATAGATAGTCAACAATCGTGATGATGGCATAAACCATTCTCATCAAACTACTTAAAACTTTCTCTTAACATCTTACGGTACTCGCAGCACCACTCCAAAACAAAATCACTTAACCCAAAATACTCCGAAAGACCATTCCGTTGCATACTTCACAACTTTTCGAACTCCATAAGTTCTTAACTGCGTCGAATCTCACTCCAGCCATTCATTCGGTAGCACAACTTCTACACTCATTTGTTGTCCAACTTCTCAAGGTTCTTAACACATCCCAAAAATATATACTATCCAACCGTCAAATTCCTTTTTTCCTTGCAATTCCCCAAATCATCGCGTCGAACATTCAACATAACCGTTATATTTTCCAAATAATCTCTTATCCAATTTCTGACTTCCTTAACATGACCTTCCCGATATCATTTCCCGTCGAAATATTCTTATCCAAAATATTACCTTAAGTCACTCGTCGACTAACTATCATTTCATCGTCCATGATGAAAATATCCAAAATATTTTATTTCCTTACCACATAGTATTACTATACTACTCCAACATATACGATGTTCCCAACATCACTTAGTTTCCAATTGCTACAAAACATCTCTGATACTTACTTCAAGCATCACTTCCAAATTCTCAACACACATTTTCCAAACACAACAATCACTTATGTGTGAGATAGTCCTTTCCGCAGATTCTTACTTGACATAAGTCACTTTCTTACGTCTCTCTAATACTCGTGCTCGACACGTTTTCAAAGGCTAACTTTCTTATCCCCAAACATCCAAAGGTAACACTTCGCACTTAGCTTCTCATCAACCTCTAAGGTTTCATCCAATTCCGACACTAATCGTCCGATCATTATCCAAATGAAATTATTTCTTTCTCGACAAGCTCTTACAAAATCCATCAAATTGTCACCCCACTTCCATTCTTGAAATAACTCTACTACTCATACCATTCTCTATTATGGTATCTCTTAATTCCATTCTCATCTACTATGAGAACTCACTTCTTTTCCTTGGTTATACAACACTAATGGTTCTCTAAGTTTAACATCCATATTCTAAGCTTCTCAAATCTTTCCAAGAAATGACTACTCGATTCTAACACACTCAACCGCTATAAATCCTTCCTAGGCTCTTCTCGATCACCTAGTAGTTCCATATTCAATCTTGGTGACTATCCAAAAGTTGATTTCCAAACAACCACAGTTCATATCTTGTTGATTCCAACAACGTCCTTATTTGTCGCACACAATCCAACTAGTCGCGTTCCTTATCGTTCTTCACTGTGACAAACATACTTTCTCCATTCGATCAGTTCTTATTCGCATCTCGTGACTATCTTAAAGTCATAACATCCTAAAGTCCATCCACACAAAATCTTTATTCCAATCTTGACTAGTCTCTTCGAACTATTCAAGATGTTTACTTTCCTTAAAGGTTCACTTGCTAATAATTAACAAGTTTAGCTCACACCGATAAAACTCTATAGGTATTCCCACCATTCGCATACTCGTCGTATGATCATCACTAGGTTTTCTTACCCTTGACGTACACGTCTTCTCCGTTTCCCAGCAACGGTTTTCACTTAACATTCAATCTGCTCCATCGTTCCTCAATGGCCACATTCTCCCTACGGCTAAACAACTTCATTCCGACTCACTCCGAAATGATCATCTGATACTTCCTCCAAAATATTCTCCAAATAAGAACTCCACTTCGAACAATGCTACTCAATCTTAAACAATCCACTTCAAGAACATCTCTATTAGTCCTACTTCTCGCGTTCGAAACATCTTGGAGAGACAAAATCTTCTCCCCCACTTATCTCAAACCCACCTTTACACTTCCACTAGAACATCCGGTGTAAACACCTAGTCATTCTATCGATTCTAAATATATTCTCCCAAAAAGAATCTAGTACCGACAACATTTACATGTGTGTCGCATACAAGGGTAAACGTAAGGCATTAAACCTAGACATCTACACAAATATCCTGTACAGTCCTCTTGACATATACGCCACTACGCAAATACATAAGTATTCTATTCCCCACATATACTAGTGTAACAATCTTCATACCAACTAGCATACGCAAACACAACAACATGTCAATACATATATTTATAACTAAAATATATGTAAGACAACAAAACATCCATGTACACAAGACATCGAGTCAAGTACATGCATTACATTTCATTTGCCCGCATACTTACAACATCTACTCAAGCATGTATAAAACATAGCATGTTCTAAAACAAGTTCTCATCATGAGAATACATTCACATAGTTCAATTAAAGAACCACACTAAGTACTAGTAATCAATCTACCACATGTTATAAACAAACATATAACAACACACATTAGGATCTACTTACATCCTACTTCTTTCTCACTCTAGTGAAAAATTCATTTTCACTTACTCAAAAGAAAATAATCTTATGTTTTCAACAAAATCTTCATCACATGCAGTTTTACATCATGCTGGATCATCAACTATTAGCAATAAGCATCTACAAACCAAAAGTTCAAACCACACAAATTTTTAAAACTTTAAGCATAAAAATACTCAACCACTACTTGACTTGATAACTTATAACAATGATAAGTATCAATCGCATCAAGTACACACAACAAGAAAAGACAGACACAACTGGCACACACGCTCACTCGATCTGAATGCACAGACCGGCTCTGATTGACACCTAACCTCACAGTCCGAAGACGACCTGCTCTGATACCACTTTTTAACACCCAAACCCGTTATTTAATTAACTCTGCCTTTATAAAATATTTTTCGAAAATACACAGCGGAAAGATTGAAAATCTGATTTATAAAGCGCTGGTTTGAATATCACAAACTTCATTCAAAGATAATACTAATACATTTATCTAGTAAAATATTCGAATGAACTAAAAACAAAACCTCGCATCGAACGATGCGTTATTAGTTATACAAAACGGATACTTTTCAAATGAAAGCTTAAGACCAACAGAGTATACTAAAAGGACTACATGCATATACATATAAAAACCCCTTTTTTCCCGTGTCTCAATCAGAGCAGAGCTTCACTATTGCACTCGGACGAGGCTAACACATAACCTGTCAACCTGGACCCCCAAAGGTCCAGCAATTAACACAAAGCAGAGAGTTAGAAAACATAAACATAAATATAAGTGTGAGTAGTATACTACACACTCCACACGCTATCATACATTTCTAACTCACGCACATACATCGTCAAATACGACTACCAATTAATCATTCATTTACAAACACACCAATCATATAGTTTCACGTCTTCTCGGACACTACCAAAGTGTTCATTTTATAGTCATGACGGACTCTACACTTGTTCATTTTATAGTCATGACGGACTCTACACTTGTTCATTTTATAGTCATGACGGACTCTACACAGTATTAAACAATTAGTAAATACCAAAGCTTAACACATACGGAAAACACATTACAATCCAATCGGATATTGTCACATAACAATTATCAAATACATGTGCATTTACCCTAATGCATCTAATGCCAATTATCCAATGTCATGTCATCCCTAGACACGACTAATGCATGTGGTACCAAGGCGTCTCACCAACGGTGGACCAAGAACAGTTTTATATCTTGCTGGATAAGCGTCTCACCAACGGTGGACCAAGAACAGTTTTATATCTTGCTGGATATGTCGGAACTTACCGAACCATCTTATCTCCCTTGGATAAGCCAACACAGTTTTACATCATGTTGGATGCTGCTATTCACCCCATTTAAGATGAACCCAGTTTTACATCTTGTTGGATGCGTCGGAACTTACCGAACCACCTTATCTCCCTTGGATAAGCTCAATAACAGTTTTATATCATGTAGGATATGGTTATCATCAACCATCTCTCCCATAAAGAGGAGTCACACAGTTTTATATCGTGTTTGGATATGGGCTCCAGATCTCGGATAACATAATCCCATCTTCGGCCACTTTTCATAAACATAGTCCATTTTCATCAATTGTTGGAATTCACATGATTCCCATAACACAATTATTCATGAATGCATGATTACTTTTAAACACATCAAATACATGACGCTATCTAGCTCGAAGCTATTCATTCACTGATGCGGAAACACAATTCCAACATCTAACACACTAGGATAACACAATATCCTATCACTCCAATTCATAATTATTCACATGATAATTATCTGCATAACCATTTTTTATACACACAAGGTTTCATTTACACTTATGTCATAAAACATACATCATTCTCTTATCATTGCAAATTAATGATAAAACATCACATTGCTCACTTTAAGCTACAACTTATTGCATACACGTTTATCAATCATATAACGATTAACAATAAGTATTAACAGTATCAACATGTATCAACAATCATGTAAGGATACCCTTAAACCATGTTACAAGTGCCTAATCACACTTATAAACATTAACAAAAGTTGCTGTCACAGAGGCCTTCGCTAAGCGAAGCCTTAGCGAGACTTGGCGAACCTCACCAGAGGATCACCTGCTCATAGCGAGCTTTGGCGAGCTTCAGCGAACCTGTTCGCTACAGCGAACTCCTGGTCGCTTAGCGAACCACACCAGAACAGAATATCTGTTCTTGAGTTATCTAAGGCGGTTTAACCTCAAATCAACTCAAAAATTCATCCAAACATGTTATAAATTCTTATAAACAGCTAATTCAAGCATATATGGTATCAAGGAACATTAATCATCCCTTCCAAACAACCAAATACATCAAACAATCAAAATCATGTCAATTTCTTGCAAAATAAGCAAAGTTGCATAAACATGCAAATCATTGATCAAACATCTACATATACCCACTTTCAACTCCCCGAAGTTGTTTACCTCATCTACCATGAGTTCACTACACATGTTAGGATCAAAAGAATCCATTCTCCATTAAGAAAATCACCCACAAAACCCACAAGAAAATAGAGTGGAAAGAGTTTGGGAATGGAGGAATCGACATCCTCCCCTCTTTCGAATCACTCACGAATATGTAATCTAACTCTCGTACCTTAGCTCGACGAATCCACAAGCTTGCTCTTCTCTTTCTCTCCCACGAGCTCTTCCTCTCCCTCATGAGCTCCTTGCCCTAGCTAAGCTCTTGAACTTCTCATGGAATTGTAACTTATGAGACTATTCACCCAAACTTATGCTACTTATAGAGCTTCATTGTTCTCATGGATCAAAGCCCAATTGGCTTAGGCCCAATGCCTATTCCACGCCCAAAGGCCCAAACAACATAACTTCTCGCTCATTAACTTACGTTTGCGCTAAATGATTATTCGCCGCTTAATTATTTAATTATAAATCACGCCCTCGCGTAATAAAATAATTAAATAACGAATACTAAATTTTGGGTCGTTACACTCATCATCTTCAGACTCATCAACATCAGGTTCAGCAGTTGCTTCAGTTCTTTGTTGTTCAGAGTCTGTAGGAACTGTTGTGTTCAGAGGTTCTTCAGAGAATGGATGTTCTGAGTAGTTTGGAATATCTGAATATTGATCCTCTGATACCTGAAATCTAGACAAACCTTCCACAAGCTCTGACACTTGGTCAGGCTCTTTGTCATCAAATTTGACATGCATACTTTCTTCCACAGTGTGTGTTTCAGAAATATACAGTCTGTATGCTTTTGAGCGTTCAGAGTATCCTATAAAGATACCCTTGTAACCTCTAGCATCAAATTTCTTTAGATGGACTTTGTTATTTAAGATGTAACACGTACATCCAAACTGATGAAAATAAGAAATATCAGGTTTTCTTCCTTTGAACAATTCATAAGCAGTTTTGTTCAACTTAGATCTGATATAGATTCTATTTTGAACATAACATGCTGTGTTTACAGCTTCTGCCCATAAAAACTTTGCTACATTAGTTTCATGCATCATGGTTCTGGCCATTTCTTGCAGAGTTCTATTCTTCCTTTCAACAACCCCATTTTGTTGAGGTGTTCTAGGAGAAGAGAATTCATGCAGAATACCATATTTTTCACAAAAGTTTTCAAAAGGTTCATTTTCAAATTCTCCACCATGATCACTTCTAACTTTTAAAATAGTGTAGCCTTTTTCATTTTGAATTTGTTTGCAGAAGATGCTAAACTCATCATAAGCTTCATCTTTTGTTCTTAGGAATTTTACCCAAGTCCATCTACTGTAATCATCAACAATTACTAACCCATACTTCTTTCCATTGATAGAGGCAGTGTGAACTGGCCCAAAAAGATCAATGTGAAGAAGTTCCAATGGTCTTGAGGTAGAGACAATGTTTTTAGGTTTAAAAGATGATTTTGTAATCTTTCCTTTTTGACATGAACCACAAAGTGTGTTTGAGTGATATTTGATTTTAGGTAATCCTCTGACAAGGTCAAGCTTACTAAGCTTAGAGATTAACCTCCAGTTAGCATGGCCTAACCTCTTGTGCCAGATCCATTTTTCTTCACTCAAGGTCAAAAGACACATCACTTTTTGTTCATTCAAATCAGAAAGATTAATTTTATAAACATTGTTCTTTCTCAGACCTTTGAATATCATGGAGTTATCAGATTGTTTAGACACAGTACATGATTCCTTATTAAAGACAACTACATAACCATTGTCGCAAAATTGACTTATGCTCAATAGGTTATGTTTGAGTCCATCTACTAACCAAACATCATTAATAGATAGGGAAGAATTACCTACTGTACCTGTACCTATTATCTTTCCTTTTTGATTGCCTCCAAAGCCAACAGATCCTCCTTCTTTCATAGTCAGCTTAGAAAATAGTTGTTTGTCACCAGTCATATGCCTTGAACATCCACTATCCAGATACCATGAGTGTTTCATGATATTTCTTTGAGTGGCAGGCTGTATGAGAAACAACTTTAATCATTGCGATAGAACTCTTCATCAAGGTTAATGATAAAGTCATCCCAGTATTCTTCCTCTTCATTTTTCAAGTTCTGATTGTTAACTTGAGAACTTGTCAGCCATTGGTCTAGGACATAAGCCCTTCTTCCTTTGCATAGGACTTGTTTCCACACTCTAGGTAGGACATATCCTTTCCTAGTTGGTAAATCTGAATGATACATTATTTCAGCTTTTGGTACCCATCTTCTGGGTCCACGCTTGTTAGTCCACAAATGCTTATTATGTTGTCTAGTGTTGGAGAAAGATCTTGGTTTGGAATAATAACCTTTTTGAAACCTTTTCTTTTGAAATCTGTTATTATTCCAGGATTTGGATTGTTTATGATTCCAGGGTTTGTATCTATCACCAATCCCATGTTCTGATTGATTATATCTACTGACTCTAGAATCATAAATAATCTGAGTCCTGTACTCCATCTGAGATTTAGAATTTTTTCTTTTAAAAACTTCTGATCTTTTAGATTGACTAGCTTCAGGTACTGAAGCTCCTTTGGATCCAGAATTTGAAGTTTCAGATGTTGAAGCTTTCAGAACTACTGAACTGATGTTCTCAGGTTCTGAACAACTTCTATCTTCTGAACATCTTTCTCCAGATCCTGAGGAACTGGGTTCCTCTGAGCTGTCAGCTTCTAAATCACTCAGATCATCTTTGTCATTTTCAACACTACCAGGATTCTTTCCCTCTTCACTTTGTGGAACAACATAATAAACCCAAGATTTTCCAACCTTTTTGGCAGAGGTCTTCAGCTTTGAATATGTTCTACCATATTCATAGCCAAGTCCCTCTCCTCTATGTCTCATGACATTATAAACAAGATTAGCAGCTTTGCTCTTACCAAGATTGAGATGCACAAACTGTTGAAGAGCTATTTCCTGCTCATCAATAGGTTTGTGACAAACAGCACAACCCTTTTCAAAGTCATTTACTCTATTCAGAGTTTCTTGATACAGACCTTGAAAATGTTCTGCTTGTTCAGTCAGAGTGTTAAGCTTTTCTTGTAAAACTTTTTGTTTACTTAACACTCTGAGATGTTTCTCAATGACCTTG
Source organism: Trifolium pratense (assembly GCF_020283565.1). Classification (NCBI taxonomy): domain Eukaryota; kingdom Viridiplantae; phylum Streptophyta; class Magnoliopsida; order Fabales; family Fabaceae; genus Trifolium; species Trifolium pratense. The sequence goes on from NC_060059.1 coordinate 18,002,652, forward strand.
TTAAGTGCAGTTATAAGTTGAGATTTAGAGCAGTCAGAAAATACCTCATCAGTTACTTCAGAATCTGATTCTGATTCTGATTCTGATTCATCGTCTGAGTCTGCATCTGAGTCAGCTGAAACCATCAGGGCTAGATTTGCCTCTTCTTCTTCCTCAACTTCTTCCTCAGATGATAGCTCTTCAAAAGTAGCCATCAGACTCTTTTTCAATTTGCTCTTGAATTGTTGCTTCTTTGAGCTGTATCTTTTGCTTTTGTCTTTAGCAGACATTTCTGGACAATCAGCAATAAAGTGTCCTGGCTTCTTACAGTTGAAGCAGTTCTTCTGATCATCCTTTTTGCTGACAAAATTTCTGGAGCTGTTACCTCTGAAATTTCTTTTGTTAAATCTGTTCCATTGCTGAAACTTGGTGAATAAAGCAAACTCATCCTCATTCATCTCATCCTCTTGACCATCAGCAGAAGATTCTTCTTCAATGTCAAGAAGCTGAGTCTTAAGAGCCTTAGAAGTAGTCCTAGTTGACTGTAAAGCCACTGACTTGGACTTCTTCTTAGTTTCTGAGTCAGCATCCAGAACCATCTCATGGCTTCTGAGATTGCTTATCAGAGCTTCAAGACTCAGAGTCTTGAGATTTTGAGCTTCCTCTATTGCAGTGACCTTGGGTCTCCAAGCAATAGGAAGACTTCTCAGAATCTTCTGAACATGGTCATAGGTGGAATAACTTCTCTTAAGAGCTTTAAGACCAGATACAAGGATTTGAAACCTTGTAAACATAGTCTCAATGTTTTCATCTTGTTGCATAGTGAATAGTTCATATTGCCTTATCAAAAGACTAGCTTTAGCCTCTTGAACCTTTTCATTACCATCATAGGTAGCACACATAGAATCAAAGATAGATTTAGCAGTAGACTTGTTCTCTATTCTGACATAATCCTCATGTCTAATAGCACCAACAACAATGTCCTTTACTCTATGATGCTTGGTGTAGGTTTTTAAGTTAGCTGGTGTGAGTAACTTTCTATGCTCAATGGACAACCTTCCATGTTCATTTAAGTTTTCAAAAGTTACTCCCAGCTCAACCAAATCCCACAACTCATGATCAATAGCAGTAATATTGCTATACAGTCTTTCCTTCCACCACTCAAATAATGATGCATCACCATTGAATATAGGGGCTTTTCTGTTGCCACTATGTTCATGTGATTCATTACTCAAGTAGTCAAAACCAAAGGCATTTCTAGGACCACCACCAGCTCCACTGGCCTCACCGGCTTCACCGGTTGTTCTAGTACTACTATCGTCTCCTCCAGACATAGTGTTCTCACAAGATCTTTACTGTCTCACTGTTAAGTGAAAGTAACAGACCAGAGCTCTGATACCAATTGAAGGTGTGAAAACACAAGAAGGGGGGGGGGGGGGTTGAATTGTGTTTTAGCTAAGTTAAAACTTTTTCAAGTTCTTAACTCAACTACGTTAGCAGCGGATAAATAACACAAATAATAACAAGAGAGAGAGAGAGAGAAATCACACAAGCAATTTATACTGGTTCCTCTCACAAAACGAGAGTAGTCCAGTCCCCTTGCACTTCCAAGGGATTTCACTATAATCACACAAGATTACACCTGCTCAAGCACACAAGCAAGAGACTTCTCAACAATGCTCAAGCACACAAGCTTAAGACTTCACACTTAAGCACACAAGCTTAAGTTTCCTCAAGTAATAGAAAAGTATATAACAATATACAAATGCTCTTAGATGAACCTAAAGAGAGCAAATACAAAGAGTACAGAGTATTTGGCTAATAGTGCAAAAACACTTGATAAGAGGTTCAGAGCTTGTATACACAGAATTCAGAGTTTGTTCAGCCCACGTTCAATTCTTGATAGTTGTTTTTCTGTTGTAGCTGAATCTTCTAGTATATATACCACTAGAAAAGAGTCGTTGCAAAAGGAGCCGTTGGAGTTGATAATCTTTTGTCTTCAAGCAGTCTGTCTTGATGCAGTTTGGTTGTATCCAAAACTAAGAAAGAGTTTCAGTTACTTTGACTACTGCAGAGTGGACTTTCCTTATTCAGCTAACAAAACTGAAGACCCACGTTCTCAAAAGAGGACAGACAAAACGAGAGTAGCTGAACTGATCAGGCTTGAAAGGTCCTTTTCTTCATTGGTAGAAGAGTTGACTAGCAAAGGGAATCTTCACAGCTTTCAAAGAGATCTTCAGACTTTGATGAAGCTAGTAGTCAGTCAAGAAGTTCTGAAGACTTCATCCTCTGAACGTTGTAACTTCTGAAGTCTAACATCTTCTGAGCGCTTATGAACTTCTGAATTCACATCCTCTGAACTTCACTCAGAGCTTATCTGGTGCTTATATCTGCGCACTTAAAATAAATTTTTAGTCCTTCCAATTGTTTATTAATACTTTGTTATCATCAAAACCTTTATAGATTTAGGGGCAAACATTTTTAAATCAATTTTGTTCCAACAGTGTGAAGCTTGGAATGTTAAGATTGACGAATCCTTTTCTTGAAGATATTAAAGAACGTCAGAAATCGGATAAGAAATTGATGGAGAAGATGGTACTCATCAATGAAGGCAAGGAGACCAATATCAAGATTGACGAAAGTGGAGTCATGAGATTTCACGGAAGAGTTTGTGTACCGGATGTACCCGAATTGAAAAGAATGATCATGGAAGAAGGTCACAGGAGTGGTTTGAGTATTCATCCTGAAGTAACCAAGATGTATCAGGATTTGAGGAAGTTGTTTTGGTGGCCGGGAATGAAGAGGCAAATTTCTGAATTTGTGTATTCCTGCTTAACTTGTCAGAAATCGAAGATTGAACATCAGAAGCCGTTTGGCTTGTTACAACCAATGTTTATACCCGAATGGAAATGGGATAGCATTGCAATGGATTTTGTGGGAGGTTTACCGAAGACCAAGAAAAGTAACGAGGTGATTTGGGTAGTGGTAGATCGTCTGACGAAGTGTGCTCACTTCATTGCTATCAGGAAAGGTACTTTGGTGCCTAAGTTGGCCGAGATTTATGTGGAGCAGATTGTGAAGCTACATGGTATTCCAACAAGTATTATTTCGGATAGAGATCCGAGATTTACTTCTAGATTTTGGGAAAGCTTGCAAGAAGCTTTAGGAACGAAGTTGAGGTTGAGTTCAGCGTATCACCCTCAGACAGATGGTCAGTCGGAGAGGACGATACAATCCTTAGAGGATTTGTTGAGGGCTTGTGTTTTGGAGCAAAACGTGAATTGGGATTCTTGTTTGCCATTGGTAGAGTTTACATACAACAACAGTTACCATTCTAGTATCGGAATGGCACCGTTTGAGGCTTTGTATGGGAGAAGGTGTAGGACACCTCTGTGTTGGTATGAAACTGGAGAAGGTGCAATTCTTGGACCAGAGATTGTACAAGAAACAACAGAGAAGATTCGGATGATTCGTGAGAAGATGAAAACGTCTCAGAGTCGACAGAAGAGTTATCATGATAAGAGGAGGAAGGACATTGAATTCCAAGAAGGGGATCATGTATTCCTACGAGTTACATCGACTACTGGAGTAGGACGTGCGTTGAAGTCGCGGAAGTTGACATCGAGGTTTATTGGACCATTTGAGATTTTGAAGCGAGTTGGGAAAGTTGCGTATAGGATTGCATTACCGCCATCATTGGCGAATTTGCACGATGTTTTCCATGTATCACAGTTGCGCAAGTATGTGTCTGATCTGACACACGTGATTGAATCGGACGATGTTCAAGTGAGGGATGACTTGACCATCGAGACTGTGCCTTTGAGAATCGAAGGGAGAGAAGTGAAGAGGTTGAGAAACAAAGAGATTGCATCCGTGAAAGTCGTGTGGGGAGGACCGGCTGGTGAGAATGCAACGTGGGAGTTGGAAAGCAAGATGAGAGATTCGTATCCCGATCTGTTTCTAGGTAATTTCGAGGGCGAAATTCTTTTAAGGGGGGTAGGATTGTAACGACCCATTTTTCGTATTCGTATATTTTATTGAATGTATTTTATTTATTAATTGGCTTTTATTATTTTAGTGAGCGACGAATAATTATTTAGCCGAACGTAAGTTATTAGACGCGAGAACCATTGTTTTGGGCTTATGGGCGTGAGAGGCAATGGGCCTAAGCCAATTGGGCTTGGTTCATGACCATGGAAAGTAGTATAAGTAGCAAGTCAAACATATGAATAGTTTCACAATTCATTTTCTTTGAACTTTGAGTGAGTAAGAGCAAGAGCAAAACCATAGAACAAGGGCTAGGGTTTGATCAAGAGAGAAAGCTTGAGCAAGAGAAGGCTTGGATCATCATCTTTGCTTAAGGTAAGAGATTAGAATTCATGATTCTTGAGTGGCAAGGAGAGGGGAGATTGTCTATGTCTCCATACCCGAACTCTCCCACTCAATTTCTTTTAGACTTTCGATTAAGCTTTTGTATGTGAGTGTGATGTTCTTCATCATTACTTGTATGTGTTAATCACTAGCTTGATTTCATGATAAATATGTATGTGTTTTGATCATGTTGAAAGAGTTTTTGAAAGTTACTTAAAACCCAAGAAATAGGCATGATTTTGATTATTTGAGGTATTTGGATGTTTGGAAGAGATGATTAATGTTCCTTGATACCATATATGTTTGGAATGGCTGTTTATAAGAATTTATAACATGTTTGGATGAATTTTTGAGTTGATTCAATGTTAAACCGCCTTAGAAAACTCAAGAACAGATTTTCTTTCTGGTGTAGTTCGCTTAGCGAACAGGAGTTCGCTACAGCGAACCTGTTCGCCACAAGCTCGCTACCTGTTCGCCATGTACCTGTAATCCTCTGATGTGGTTCGCTACAGCGAACTGAGCTTCGCTTAGCGAATGAGTTCGCTACCTGTTCGCTATGGATTCGCTTAGCGAACAGTACTGAACCTGCAACTTTTGTTTGTAAGTGTGATTAGGCACTTGTAACATGGTTTAAGAGTATCCTTACATGATTGTTGATACATGTTGATGCTGTTAATGCTTATTGTTAATCGTTAAATAATTGATAAACGTGTATGCAATAAGTTGTAGCTTAAAGTGAGCAATGTGATGTTTTGACATTAATTGTAATGTTAAGTGAATGTGTTTGAATTGTGTTTCCGCATTCATAATGAGTAGCTTCAAGCTAGAAATATCATATTGATGATATGTGTAAACATACATGCATTCATGTATATATATGTTGAATTGGAAACTTGGGTTCCAATAGATTTAAATGGATTTTTGAGTCCATAAGGAAGCCGAGGATCGGATTAGATGAATCCATAAGATCTAGAGCTGCTATCCAGCAGGATATAAAACTGTTTAACTTATCCATGAGGGATATGAAGGTTTGGTAAGTTCCGAACAATCCGGCAAGATGTAAAACTGTTTAACTTATCCATGAGGGGTAAAAGGCAATTGGTACCACATGCATTAGTCGTGTCTAGGGATGGCATGACATAGAATGATTGGCATTAGATACATTAGGGTAAATGCGCATATATTTGATAAATGGTATGTGACATTATCTGGTTGAACTGTGCTAAACTTTATTAATTGATAATTGTTGAATGCGATGTTTTGGCGTGAGTTAGAATATGTATGAGGTAGTTCGAAAGTATAAGACTTTCTTATGCTCGTATGATATGTGATTATGTTTTCTAACTCTCTGCTTTGTGTTATTTGCTGGACCTTTGGGGGTTCAGATATTCAGGCTGAGGATTGTGCCGACGTTTAGACTGCTGTTCTAGCGTGGTGTTGAAGTACCTTTTGGTGAGGAGACTTAGCATAGATTACTCCTCTTAGTACTAGCTTTTGACTAGAGTTTGTAAATAGTAAATGCTCTGGTAATGTAACATCGAGTCGGGGTTTACGCTTGGATTTCATCGTATATCGGTGTTACCTTTTTGATATGCTAGTTCTTGTATAAGTGACATCCTTAGGGATGAATATGGCTTATGTATATATATATATGTATATATATATATATATGCATGCTTGGTTAGTTTGAATCCGCTGTTGCTTTTCATGTTAAACTTCATGACGCTCTGTGTGTATGTTTGTGTTTTAATTACCGCGTGGCACTCTGCCTTTACACTTGTTGAAAAGTTTTTAAAATTACGTTTTTAAGGGTAGTATGGGTTAGGGTGTTACAAATATCGAAGGATAATTTAGAAAATTTGATAGTAATTAACTTTATTTATAGTATAATATCTTTTACAACTAATTAAGGCTTGTTTGGCCTAGCTTTTTTTAGGTGTAGAAGCTGTTTTAATCATAAAGCTAGAAATAATAGCTTTTTAACTAAAGTTAAAATTGTTTGGTAAATTTTAATTTTTTTTTATAAAAGCAAAGTTAAAATTTGTTGATTTTTTATTATAATAGTGTTAAAAGATATATTTGATAATATGTTATAATTTTTCCTAAAATATAGAAACTGTTTTTTTTTTTTTTAACTGTAACTTCTAGAAATTGTTTTTTGGCCTAGCTTCTTACTTTTAAGTAAAAAGAAGAGGAAGAAAAGCTAGGCCAAACGGACCCTTAATATGGAAACAACCAATCTCCTTTATTTTTGCTAAAAAAAAAAAACTAATTCACCTTTAGATTTTAATTCTTTTAATGACGTGTTATATTTTTGAGCAAAAATAAAGGAGATTAGTTTTCTTTACTTAAATATAGGAGAAGTTGTTTCCATATTAATTTTAGATTTTTTTTTTCAATGAGAAAATGTTAGGTGGAGTCGAACCTTACACAACAATCTTAGGTACATCCAATGACAATATAACACCTCATTAAAAAAATCTAAAATTAATAGCGAAACAACTAATCTCCTATATTTAAGTAAAAAAAATAAAATAATAATCTTGTTTATATTTTCTCAAAAAGATAACAAATCATTAAAAAAATTAAAATCTAAAGGAGAATTAGTTTTTTTTTTTTAGCAAAAATAAAGGAGATGGTTGTTTTCATAATAATTAGTTGTAAAATATATACTATAAATAAAGTCTCTCAATGTTCATGTTCTCTGTTAGTACAGACTAGCAACAAACCACAGCTACACAATCGACGAGAGTGATGGGAGAAGACGAATCTCAACCAAATTGGGAAGGTAAAGCAACCATCGAGCTACCAAGTATCACTTCACAACAAGTATGGCAAGTTTTACAAGATTTCTGCAACTTACACAAATGGATCCCAATAGACACATGTTACCAACTTGAAGGTATTCAAAATCAACCCGGTCTCATCCGTTACTGTGCTTCAACAATCAAATCTCTTGATTCTGACTCTGAGCCAACAATCAAGTGGGCAAAAGAGAAACTGTTGAAAATTGATCCAATCAAACGTTGTTTGTCATATGAAATTGTTGATAACAACATGGGATTTAAGTCTTATGTTGCAACATTGAAAGTTGGTCCAATCGATGATGATGAAGAAGGTGTTGGATGTGTGATTGAGTGGGGATTTGTTTGTGATCCAGTTGAAGGATGGACATTGCAAGATTTTAATTCTTATATTGAGTATTGTCTTCAATTCATGGCTAAGAAGATTGAGCGGTAATTGTCTTGACTTCTCTTTCCTGAATAAGTTAGTTTAGTTTATTTTCTGTCGTGTCAGTAATTGCCTCTTCCTGTCAACAGTGGGGACACTGTGTAGTTTAAGTGCGGGGGAGAGGCAAGAGTCAATAAATTGAGTCTGTTTAGTGTTATTGAGTCAGATTGGCAATTAAAATTTTGAGCTAAGCATTTTCTTGACACATGACAGAGTTTCAAGATTTTAAGTGAATGTAGCCGTAGGATTGATGAAATTTTTGGGAATTTTTGTTTTGATTCTTGACATGATAGCCTTTGCACCTTTATGCACAAACTGTTGAATACTGTTGATCCTAGTAATGCCTAGATATGTCTGTAAAATACTCAATCATTAGCCTAAGTTATCTAAAGTATTGACTATGATAAGGGGTTTGATTAGGACTAAGTTTGGGGGAAAAAACTTGATTACTTGATTGATGGATCATGGCTAGATTTATGACGGGACACTACATCGCTATAAAAAAATGAAAGAAAAAGAAGTTCCTGTGCCAAATCTGGAGGAACAATAACAAATATGTATGAGGGTTCCTGTGCCTAAAACTGGAGGAACAATGCTGTGTAGGGTGCTCTACTCGGAGTAACAGGTTGGACTCATTACAAGTGAGATCCCGTCAGGTGAAAAGGTGGAGTAGTACCTAAAGCATAAATTAAAATGACTTTAAGTAGTGTTCCCTGCGTGCTAAAAATAAAAAAGCCTGTGAGATCATGAAAAGTTATAGTTTCCCCCCTTGCTGAAATCTGAACCCAAACTCTAAGTTGTAGAAGAGAAAAAGGGTAGCGTAGTATCCTGATTGAGTAGTTTTGGAGAAGGATCCTGGCATGTCTCTGGTTAGCAGTAGTAGGCAGTACACACACACACGCAAGGTTGTTATTGATAGTTGACATACAAAAATTATACCAATCTTTGAAATGCAATCCAAGGTTTGAACCTTAAGGTCTGAATGTGCTGTTTTTCGTGTCAATAAAGTGAGTAGCTTAAGATGGTCTTTGCTATCTACAACATTACATGAGGACAGACAATGATTCAAGTTTGGGGGTGTGATGACTCACTTTATGTGATGTTATTAGTCCTTTATTACTTGGATTATTGTCTTCCAATATGGTGATCTACTATATGTTTTGAGTCATTTTGATGTATTTTGAGTCTAGTGATGTATTTAGGATTTAAATGTAACTAGTTTAAAGACCCGTGCATTCGCACGGATCCATTGACTTTAATTTGATATTTAAGTTTATGATTATATTAATGTAGAAAATTTATTTAGAATAAAATATTTAAATTTATTATAAAATATTGTTAAATATAAGTGAACAGCGGTGCTATTTAGTACGACATGTTTGCATACGGAATTCAACGAATACGCGTGTAAAGAATCTCCCACGTGAAGCTTCTCTCTTTTATTTGAAAATGAGATAAATTAAAATTAAAAGTTATAGAAAAAACACTACAACCTTTAAAATTATAAAAATTCTGTAACAATAAAAAAAAAACAAATTAGAAATTCACCTCGCACACAACCTATAACTACAACAACTTGCAATTCATTGTTATCCACTAACCTAAAATGAAGCAGAACCCTAAATTGAGAAGTAAGGGAGAAGTGCGTAGGTGGAAGATGTGGGTAGGACACATGATGGTGGAGATGGGTCCACTTGTTCGACAACGATGGCCGTAACATGTTTGATTAAGCAGTCGTGAACATTGAAAATTGAATTTAGGAAAAAGACTTAGATTTTTTTTTTTTTTTTGTGTTTACAGATTTTTATTATTATTACGCGTGTTCGTGATTATTCGTTGAAATTTCAATCATACCATTAAGCATTATCCATAAGTGAAACTATTGTGTTATTTTTTGTAAAACTTATTTACCCAATTTTTTATGTTTCAGTGACAAATAACGGTCTCGTATATATATTTTTTTATAAAAAATTAGAATCTTTGTTAGGAATATCGAAGGATAATTTAGAAAATTTGATAGTAATTAACTTTATTTATAGTATAATATCTTTTACAACTAATTAAGGCTTGTTTGGCCTAGCTTTTTTTAGGTGTAGAAGCTGTTTTAATCATAAAGCTAGAAATAATAGCTTTTTAACTAAAGTTAAAATTGTTTGGTAAATTTTAATTTTTTTTTATAAAAGCAAAGTTAAAATTTGTTGATTTTTTATTATAATAGTGTTAAAAGATATATTTGATAATATGTTATAATTTTTCCTAAAATATAGAAACTGTTTTTTTTTTTTTTAACTGTAACTTCTAGAAATTGTTTTTTGGCCTAGCTTCTTACTTTTAAGTAAAAAGAAGAGGAAAAAAAGCTAGGCCAAACGGACCCTTAATATGGAAACAACCAATCTCCTTTATTTTTGCTAAAAAAAAAAAACTAATTCACCTTTAGATTTTAATTCTTTTAATGACGTGTTATATTTTTGAGCAAAAATAAAGGAGATTAGTTTTCTTTACTTAAATATAGGAGAAGTTGTTTCCATATTAATTTTAGATTTTTTTTTTCAATGAGAAAATGTTAGGTGGAGTCGAACCTTACACAACAATCTTAGGTACATCCAATGACAATATAACACCTCATTAAAAAAATCTAAAATTAATAGCGAAACAACTAATCTCCTATATTTAAGTAAAAAAAATAAAATAATAATCTTGTTTATATTTTCTCAAAAAGATAACAAATCATTAAAAAAATTAAAATCTAAAGGAGAATTAGTTTTTTTTTTTTAGCAAAAATAAAGGAGATGGTTGTTTTCATAATAATTAGTTGTAAAATATATACTATAAATAAAGTCTCTCAATGTTCATGTTCTCTGTTAGTACAGACTAGCAACAAACCACAGCTACACAATCGACGAGAGTGATGGGAGAAGACGAATCTCAACCAAATTGGGAAGGTAAAGCAACCATCGAGCTACCAAGTATCACTTCACAACAAGTATGGCAAGTTTTACAAGATTTCTGCAACTTACACAAATGGATCCCAATAGACACATGTTACCAACTTGAAGGTATTCAAAATCAACCCGGTCTCATCCGTTACTGTGCTTCAACAATCAAATCTCTTGATTCTGACTCTGAGCCAACAATCAAGTGGGCAAAAGAGAAACTGTTGAAAATTGATCCAATCAAACGTTGTTTGTCATATGAAATTGTTGATAACAACATGGGATTTAAGTCTTATGTTGCAACATTGAAAGTTGGTCCAATCGATGATGATGAAGAAGGTGTTGGATGTGTGATTGAGTGGGGATTTGTTTGTGATCCAGTTGAAGGATGGACATTGCAAGATTTTAATTCTTATATTGAGTATTGTCTTCAATTCATGGCTAAGAAGATTGAGCGGTAATTGTCTTGACTTCTCTTTCCTGAATAAGTTAGTTTAGTTTATTTTCTGTCGTGTCAGTAATTGCCTCTTCCTGTCAACAGTGGGGACATTGTGTAGTTTAAGTGCGGGGGAGAGGCAAGAGTCAATAAATTGAGTCTGTTTAGTGTTATTGAGTCAGATTGGCAATTAAAATTTTGAGCTAAGCATTTTCTTGACACATGACAGAGTTTCAAGATTTTAAGTGAATGTAGCCGTAGGATTGATGAAATTTTTGGGAATTTTTGTTTTGATTCTTGACATGATAGCCTTTGCACCTTTATGCACAAACTGTTGAATACTGTTGATCCTAGTAATGCCTTGATATGTCTGTAAAATACTCAATCATTAGCCTAAGTTATCTAAAGTATTGACTATGATAAGGGGTTTGATTAGGACTAAGTTTGGGGGAAAAAACTTGATTACTTGATTGATGGATCATGGCTAGATTTATGACGGGACACTACATCGCTATAAAAAAATGAAAGAAAAAGAAGTTCCTGTGCCAAATCTGGAGGAACAATAACAAATATGTATGAGGGTTCCTGTGCCTAAAACTGGAGGAACAATGCTGTGTAGGGTGCTCTACTCGGAGTAACAGGTTGGACTCATTACAAGTGAGATCCCGTCAGGTGAAAAGGTGGAGTAGTACCTAAAGCATAAATTAAAATGAATTTAAGTAGTGTTCCCTGCGTGCTAAAAATAAAAAAGCCTGTGAGATCATGAAAAGTTATAGTTTCCCCCCTTGCTGAAATCTGAACCCAAACTCTAAGTTGTAGAAGAGAAAAAGGGTAGCGTAGTATCCTGATTGAGTAGTTTTGGAGAAGGATCCTGGCATGTCTCTGGTTAGCAGTAGTAGGCAGTACACACACACACGCAAGGTTGTTATTGATAGTTGACATACAAAAATTATACCAATCTTTGAAATGCAATCCAAGGTTTGAACCTTAAGGTCTGAATGTGCTGTTTTTCGTGTCAATAAAGTGAGTAGCTTAAGATGGTCTTTGCTATCTACAACATTACATGAGGACAGACAATGATTCAAGTTTGGGGGTGTGATGACTCACTTTATGTGATGTTATTAGTCCTTTATTACTTGGATTATTGTCTTCCAATATGGTGATCTACTATATGTTTTGAGTCATTTTGATGTATTTTGAGTCTAGTGATGTATTTAGGATTTAAATGTAACTAGTTTAAAGACCCGTGCATTCGCACGGATCCATTGACTTTAATTTGATATTTAAGTTTATGATTATATTAATGTAGAAAATTTATTTAGAATAAAATATTTAAATTTATTATAAAATATTGTTAAATATAAGTGAACAGCGGTGCTATTTAGTACGACATGTTTGCATACGGAATTCAACGAATACGCGTGTAAAGAATCTCCCACGTGAAGCTTCTCTCTTTTATTTGAAAATGAGATAAATTAAAATTAAAAGTTATAGAAAAAACACTACAACCTTTAAAATTATAAAAATTCTGTAACAATAAAAAAAAAACAAATTAGAAATTCACCTCGCACACAACCTATAACTACAACAACTTGCAATTCATTGTTATCCACTAACCTAAAATGAAGCAGAACCCTAAATTGAGAAGTAAGGGAGAAGTGCGTAGGTGGAAGATGTGGGTAGGACACATGATGGTGGAGATGGGTCCACTTGTTCGACAACGATGGCCGTAACATGTTTGATTAAGCAGTCGTGAACATTGAAAATTGAATTTAGGAAAAAGACTTAGATTTTTTTTTTTTTTTTGTGTTTACAGATTTTTATTATTATTACGCGTGTTCGTGATTATTCGTTGAAATTTCAATCATACCATTAAGCATTATCCATAAGTGAAACTATTGTGTTATTTTTTGTAAAACTTATTTACCCAATTTTTTATGTTTCAGTGACAAATAACGGTCTCGTATATATATTTTTTTATAAAAAATTAGAATCTTTGTTAGGAATATCGAAGGATAATTTAGAAAATTTGATAGTAATTAACTTTATTTATAGTATAATATCTTTTACAACTAATTAAGGCTTGTTTGGCCTAGCTTTTTTTAGGTGTAGAAGCTGTTTTAATCATAAAGCTAGAAATAATAGCTTTTTAACTAAAGTTAAAATTGTTTGGTAAATTTTAATTTTTTTTTATAAAAGCAAAGTTAAAATTTGTTGATTTTTTATTATAATAGTGTTAAAAGATATATTTGATAATATGTTATAATTTTTCCTAAAATATAGAAACTGTTTTTTTTTTTTTTAACTGTAACTTCTAGAAATTGTTTTTTGGCCTAGCTTCTTACTTTTAAGTAAAAAGAAGAGGAAAAAAAGCTAGGCCAAACGGACCCTTAATATGGAAACAACCAATCTCCTTTATTTTTGCTAAAAAAAAAAAACTAATTCACCTTTAGATTTTAATTCTTTTAATGACGTGTTATATTTTTGAGCAAAAATAAAGGAGATTAGTTTTCTTTACTTAAATATAGGAGAAGTTGTTTCCATATTAATTTTAGATTTTTTTTTTCAATGAGAAAATGTTAGGTGGAGTCGAACCTTACACAACAATCTTAGGTACATCCAATGACAATATAACACCTCATTAAAAAAATCTAAAATTAATAGCGAAACAACTAATCTCCTATATTTAAGTAAAAAAAATAAAATAATAATCTTGTTTATATTTTCTCAAAAAGATAACAAATCATTAAAAAAATTAAAATCTAAAGGAGAATTAGTTTTTTTTTTTTAGCAAAAATAAAGGAGATGGTTGTTTTCATAATAATTAGTTGTAAAATATATACTATAAATAAAGTCTCTCAATGTTCATGTTCTCTGTTAGTACAGACTAGCAACAAACCACAGCTACACAATCGACGAGAGTGATGGGAGAAGACGAATCTCAACCAAATTGGGAAGGTAAAGCAACCATCGAGCTACCAAGTATCACTTCACAACAAGTATGGCAAGTTTTACAAGATTTCTGCAACTTACACAAATGGATCCCAATAGACACATGTTACCAACTTGAAGGTATTCAAAATCAACCCGGTCTCATCCGTTACTGTGCTTCAACAATCAAATCTCTTGATTCTGACTCTGAGCCAACAATCAAGTGGGCAAAAGAGAAACTGTTGAAAATTGATCCAATCAAACGTTGTTTGTCATATGAAATTGTTGATAACAACATGGGATTTAAGTCTTATGTTGCAACATTGAAAGTTGGTCCAATCGATGATGATGAAGAAGGTGTTGGATGTGTGATTGAGTGGGGATTTGTTTGTGATCCAGTTGAAGGATGGACATTGCAAGATTTTAATTCTTATATTGAGTATTGTCTTCAATTCATGGCTAAGAAGATTGAGCGGTAATTGTCTTGACTTCTCTTTCCTGAATAAGTTAGTTTAGTTTATTTTCTGTCGTGTCAGTAATTGCCTCTTCCTGTCAACAGTGGGGACATTGTGTAGTTTAAGTGCGGGGGAGAGGCAAGAGTCAATAAATTGAGTCTGTTTAGTGTTATTGAGTCAGATTGGCAATTAAAATTTTGAGCTAAGCATTTTCTTGACACATGACAGAGTTTCAAGATTTTAAGTGAATGTAGCCGTAGGATTGATGAAATTTTTGGGAATTTTTGTTTTGATTCTTGACATGATAGCCTTTGCACCTTTATGCACAAACTGTTGAATACTGTTGATCCTAGTAATGCCTTGATATGTCTGTAAAATACTCAATCATTAGCCTAAGTTATCTAAAGTATTGACTATGATAAGGGGTTTGATTAGGACTAAGTTTGGGGGAAAAAACTTGATTACTTGATTGATGGATCATGGCTAGATTTATGACGGGACACTACATCGCTATAAAAAAATGAAAGAAAAAGAAGTTCCTGTGCCAAATCTGGAGGAACAATAACAAATATGTATGAGGGTTCCTGTGCCTAAAACTGGAGGAACAATGCTGTGTAGGGTGCTCTACTCGGAGTAACAGGTTGGACTCATTACAAGTGAGATCCCGTCAGGTGAAAAGGTGGAGTAGTACCTAAAGCATAAATTAAAATGAATTTAAGTAGTGTTCCCTGCGTGCTAAAAATAAAAAAGCCTGTGAGATCATGAAAAGTTATAGTTTCCCCCCTTGCTGAAATCTGAACCCAAACTCTAAGTTGTAGAAGAGAAAAAGGGTAGCGTAGTATCCTGATTGAGTAGTTTTGGAGAAGGATCCTGGCATGTCTCTGGTTAGCAGTAGTAGGCAGTACACACACACACGCAAGGTTGTTATTGATAGTTGACATACAAAAATTATACCAATCTTTGAAATGCAATCCAAGGTTTGAACCTTAAGGTCTGAATGTGCTGTTTTTCGTGTCAATAAAGTGAGTAGCTTAAGATGGTCTTTGCTATCTACAACATTACATGAGGACAGACAATGATTCAAGTTTGGGGGTGTGATGACTCACTTTATGTGATGTTATTAGTCCTTTATTACTTGGATTATTGTCTTCCAATATGGTGATCTACTATATGTTTTGAGTCATTTTGATGTATTTTGAGTCTAGTGATGTATTTAGGATTTAAATGTAACTAGTTTAAAGACCCGTGCATTCGCACGGATCCATTGACTTTAATTTGATATTTAAGTTTATGATTATATTAATGTAGAAAATTTATTTAGAATAAAATATTTAAATTTATTATAAAATATTGTTAAATATAAGTGAACAGCGGTGCTATTTAGTACGACATGTTTGCATACGGAATTCAACGAATACGCGTGTAAAGAATCTCCCACGTGAAGCTCCTGTCTTTTATTTGAAAATGAGATAAATTAAAATTAAAAGTTATAGAAAAAACACTACAACCTTTAAAATTATAAAAATTCTGTAACAATAAAAAAAAAACAAGTTAGAAATTCACCTCGCACACAACCTATAACTACAACAACTTGCAATTCATTGTTATCCACTAACCTAAAATGAAGCAGAACCCTAAATTGAGAAGTAAGGGAGAAGTGCGTAGGTGGAAGATGTGGGTAGGACACATGATGGTCGAGATGGGTCCACTTGTTCGACAACGATGGCCGTAACATGTTTGATTAAGCAGTCGTGAACATTGAAAATTGAATTTAGGAAAAAGACTTAGATTTTTTTTTTTGTGTTTACAGATTTTTATTATTATTACGCGTGTTCGTGATTATTCGTTGAAATTTCAATCATACCATTAAGCATTATCCATAAGTGAAACTATTGTGTTATTTTTTGTAAAACTTATTTACCCAATTTTTTATGTTTCAGTGACAAATAATGGTCTCGTATATATATTTTTTTATAAAAAATTAGAATCTTTGTTAGGAATATCGAAGGATAATTTAGAAAATTTGATAGTAATTAACTTTATTTATAGTATAATATCTTTTACAACTAATTAAGGCTTGTTTGGCCTAGCTTTTTTTAGGTGTAGAAGCTGTTTTAATCATAAAGCTAGAAATAATAGCTTTTTAACTAAAGTTAAAATTGTTTGGTAAATTTTAATTTTTTTTTATAAAAGCAAAGTTAAAATTTGTTGATTTTTTATTATAATAGTGTTAAAAGATATATTTGATAATATGTTATAATTTTTCCTAAAATATAGAAACTGTTTTTTTTTTTTAACTGTAACTTCTAGAAATTATTTTTTGGCCTAGCTTCTTACTTTTAAGTAAAAAGAAGAGGAAAAAAAGCTAGGCCAAACGGACCCTTAATATGGAAACAACCAATCTCCTTTATTTTTGCTAAAAAAAAAACTAATTCACCTTTAGATTTTAATTCTTTTAATGACGTGTTATATTTTTGAGCAAAAATAAAGGAGATTAGTTTTCTTTACTTAAATATAGGAGAAGTTGTTTCCATATTAATTTTAGATTTTTTTTTTCAATGAGAAAATGTTTTGTGGAGTCGAACCTTACACAACAATCTTAGGTACATCCATTGACAATATGACACCTCATTAAAAAAATCTAAAATTAATAGCGAAACAACTAATCTCCTATATTTAAGTAAAAAAAATAAAATAATAATCTTGTTTATATTTTCTCAAAAAGATAACAAATCATTAAAAAAATTAAAATCTAAAGGAGAATTAGTTTTTTTTTTTAAGCAAAAATAAAGGAGATGGTTGTTTTCATAATAATTAGTTGTAAAATATATACTATAAATAAAATCTCTCAATGTTCATGTTCTCTGTTAGTACAGACTAGCAACAAACCACAGCTACACAATCGACGAGAGTGATGGGAGAAGACGAATCTCAACCAAATTGGGAAGGTAAAGCAACCATCGAGCTACCAAGTATCACTTCACAACAAGTATGGCAAGTTTTACAAGATTTCTGCAACTTACACAAATGGATCCCAATAGACACATGTTACCAACTTGAAGGTATTCAAAATCAACCCGGTCTCATCCGTTACTGTGCTTCAACAATCAAATCTCTTGATTCTGACTCTGAGCCAACAATCAAGTGGGCAAAAGAGAAACTGTTGAAAATTGATCCAATCAAACGTTGTTTGTCATATGAAATTGTTGATAACAACATGGGATTTAAGTCTTATGTTGCAACATTGAAAGTTGGTCCAATCGATGATGATGAAGAAGGTGTTGGATGTGTGATTGAGTGGGGATTTGTTTGTGATCCAGTTGAAGGATGGACATTGCAAGATTTTAATTCTTATATTGAGTATTGTCTTCAATTCATGGCTAAGAAGATTGAGCGGTAATTGTCTTGACTTCTCTTTCCTGAATAAGTTAGTTTAGTTTATTTTCTGTCGTGTCAGTAATTGCCTCTTCCTGTCAACGGTGGGGACACTGTGTAGTTTAAGTGCGGGGGAGAGGCAAGAGTCAATAAATTGAGTCTGTTTAGTGTTATTGAGTCAGATTGGCAATTAAAATTTTGAGCTAAGCATTTTCTTGACACATGACAGAGTTTCAAGATTTTAAGTGAATGTAGCCGTAGGATTGATGAAATTTTTGGGAATTTTTGTTTTGATTCTTGACATGATAGCCTTTGCACCTTTTTGCACAAACTGTTGAATACTGTTGATCCTAGTAATGCCTTGATATGTCTGTAAAATACTCAATCATTAGCCTAAGTTATCTAAAGTATTGACTATGATAAGGGGTTTGATTAGGACTAAGTTTGGGGGAAAAACTTGATTACTTGATTGATGGATCATGGCTAGATTTATGACGGGACACTACATCGCTATAAAAAAATGAAAGAAAAAGAAGTTCCTGTGCCAAATCTGGAGGAACAATAACAAATATGTATGAGGGTTCCTGTGCCTAAAACTGGAGGAACAATGCTGTGTAGGGTGCTCTACTCGGAGTAACAGGTTGGACTCATTACAAGTGAGATCCCGTCAGGTGAAAAGGTGGAGTAGTACCTAAAGCATAAATTAAAATGAATTTAAGTAGTGTTCCCTGCGTGCTAAAAATAAAAAAGCCTGTGAGATCATGAAAAGTTATAGTTTCCCCCCTTGCTGAAATCTGAACCCAAACTCTAAGTTGTAGAAGAGAAAAAGGGTAGCGTAGTATCCTGATTGAGTAGTTTTGGAGAAGGATCCTGGCATGTCTCTGGTTAGCAGTAGTAGGCAGTACACACACACACGCAAGGTTGTTATTGATAGTTGACATACAAAAATTATACCAATCTTTGAAATGCAATCCAAGGTTTGAACCTTAAGGTCTGAATGTGCTGTTTTTCGTGTCAATAAAGTGAGTAGCTTAAGATGGTCTTTGCTATCTACAACATTACATGAGGACAGACAATGATTCAAGTTTGGGGGTGTGATGACTCACTTTATGTGATGTTATTAGTCCTTTATTACTTGGATTATTGTCTTCCAATATGGTGATCTACTATATGTTTTGAGTCATTTTGATGTATTTTGAGTCTAGTGATGTATTTAGGATTTAAATGTAACTAGTTTAAAGACCCGTGCATTCGCACGGATCCATTGACTTTAATTTGATATTTAAGTTTATGATTATATTAATGTAGAAAATTTATTTAGAATAAAATATTTAAATTTATTATAAAATATTGTTAAATATAAGTGAACAGCGGTGCTATTTAGTACGACATGTTTGCATACGGAATTCAACGAATACGCGTGTAAAGAATCTCCCACGTGAAGCTCC
Organism: Trifolium pratense; assembly: GCF_020283565.1. Taxonomy (NCBI): domain Eukaryota; kingdom Viridiplantae; phylum Streptophyta; class Magnoliopsida; order Fabales; family Fabaceae; genus Trifolium; species Trifolium pratense. The sequence goes on from NC_060059.1 coordinate 18,021,811, forward strand.
TGTCTTTTATTTGAAAATGAGATAAATTAAAATTAAAAGTTATAGAAAAAACACTACAACCTTTAAAATTATAAAAATTCTGTAACAATAAAAAAAAAACAAGTTAGAAATTCACCTCGCACACAACCTATAACTACAACAACTTGCAATTCATTGTTATCCACTAACCTAAAATGAAGCAGAACCCTAAATTGAGAAGTAAGGGAGAAGTGCGTAGGTGGAAGATGTGGGTAGGACACATGATGGTGGAGATGGGTCCACTTGTTCGACAACGATGGCCGTAACATGTTTGATTAAGCAGTCGTGAACATTGAAAATTGAATTTAGGAAAAAGACTTAGATTTTTTTATTTTTTTATTACGCGTGTTCGTGATTATTCGTTGAAATTTCAATCATACCATTAAGCATTATCCATAAGTGAAACTATTGTGTTATTTTTTGTAAAACTTATTTACCCAATTTTTTATGTTTCTGTGACAAATAATGGTCTCGTATATATATTTTTTTATAAAAAATTAGAATCTTTGTTAGGAATATCGAAGGATAATTTAGAAAATTTGATAGTAATTAACTTTATTTATAGTATAATATCTTTTACAACTAATTAAGGCTTGTTTGGCCTAGCTTTTTTTAGGTGTAGAAGCTGTTTTAATCATAAAGCTAGAAATAATAGCTTTTTAACTAAAGTTAAAATTGTTTGGTAAATTTTAATTTTTTTTTATAAAAGCAAAGTTAAAATTTGTTGATTTTTTATTATAATAGTGTTAAAAGATATATTTGATAATATGTTATAATTTTTCCTAAAATATAGAAACTGTTTTTTTTTTTTTTAACTGTAACTTCTAGAAATTGTTTTTTGGCCTAGCTTCTTACTTTTAAGTAAAAAGAAGAGGAAAAAAAGCTAGGCCAAACGGACCCTTAATATGGAAACAACCAATCTCCTTTATTTTTGCTAAAAAAAATAAACTAATTCACCTTTAGATTTTAATTCTTTTAATGACGTGTTATATTTTTGAGCAAAAATAAAGGAGATTAGTTTTCTTTACTTAAATATAGGAGAAGTTGTTTCCATATTAATTTTAGATTTTTTTTTTCAATGAGAAAATGTTAGGTGGAGTCGAACCTTACACAACAATCTTAGGTACATCCAATGACAATATGACACCTCATTAAAAAAATCTAAAATTAATAGCGAAACAACTAATCATCTATATTTAAGTAAAAAAAATAAAATAATAATCTTGTTTATATTTTCTCAAAAAGATAACAAATCATTAAAAAAATTAAAATCTAAAGGAGAATTAGTTTTTTTTTTTTAGCAAAAATAAAGGAGATGGTTGTTTTCATAATAATTAGTTGTAAAATATATACTATAAATAAAGTCTCTCAATGTTCATGTTCTCTGTTAGTACAGACTAGCAACAAACCACAGCTACACAATCGACGAGAGTGATGGGAGAAGACGAATCTCAACCAAATTGGGAAGGTAAAGCAACCATCGAGCTACCAAGTATCACTTCACAACAAGTATGGCAAGTTTTACAAGATTTCTGCAACTTACACAAATGGATCCCAATAGACACATGTTACCAACTTGAAGGTATTCAAAATCAACCCGGTCTCATCCGTTACTGTGCTTCAACAATCAAATCTCTTGATTCTGACTCTGAGCCAACAATCAAGTGGGCAAAAGAGAAACTGTTGAAAATTGATCCAATCAAACGTTGTTTGTCATATGAAATTGTTGATAACAACATGGGATTTAAGTCTTATGTTGCAACATTGAAAGTTGGTCCAATCGATGATGATGAAGAAGGTGTTGGATGTGTGATTGAGTGGGGATTTGTTTGTGATCCAGTTGAAGGATGGACATTGCAAGATTTTAATTCTTATATTGAGTATTGTCTTCAATTCATGGCTAAGAAGATTGAGCGGTAATTGTCTTGACTTCTCTTTCCTGAATAAGTTAGTTTAGTTTATTTTCTGTCGTGTCAGTAATTGCCTCTTCCTGTCAACAGTGGGGACACTGTGTAGTTTAAGTGCGGGGGAGAGGCAAGAGTCAATAAATTGAGTCTGTTTAGTGTTATTGAGTCAGATTGGCAATTAAAATTTTGAGCTAAGCATTTTCTTGACACATGACAGAGTTTCAAGATTTTAAGTGAATGTAGTCGTAGGATTGATGAAATTTTTGTTTTGATTCTTGACATGATAGCCTTTGCACCTTTTTGCACAAACTGTTGAATACTGTTGATCCTAGTAATGCCTTGATATGTCTGTAAAATACTCAATCATTAGCCTAAGTTATCTAAAGTATTGACTATGATAAGGGGTTTGATTAGGACTAAGTTTGGGGGAAAAACTTGATTACTTGATTGATGGATCATGGCTAGATTTATGACGGGACACTACATCGCTATAAAAAAATGAAAGAAAAAGAAGTTCCTGTGCCAAATCTGGAGGAACAATAACAAATATGTATGAGGGTTCCTGTGCCTAAAACTGGAGGAACAATGCTGTGTAGGGTGCTCTACTCGGAGTAACAGGTTGGACTCATTACAAGTGAGATCCCGTCAGGTGAAAAGGTGGAGTAGTGCCTAAAGCATAAATTAAAATGAATTTAAGTAGTGTTCCCTGCGTGCTAAAAATAAAAAAGCCTGTGAGATCATGAAAAGTTATAGTTTCCCCCCTTGCTGAAATCTGAACCCAAACTCTAAGTTGTAGAAGAGAAAAAGGGTAGCGTAGTATCCTGATTGAGTAGTTTTGGAGAAGGATCCTGGCATGTCTCTGGTTAGCAGTAGTAGGCAGTACACACACACACGCAAGGTTGTTATTGATAGTTGACATACAAAAATTATACCAATCTTTGAAATGCAATCCAAGGTTTGAACCTTAAGGTCTGAATGTGCTGTTTTTCGTGTCAATAAAGTGAGTAGCTTAAGATGGTCTTTGCTATCTACAACATTACATGAGGACAGACAATGATTCAAGTTTGGGGGTGTGATGACTCACTTTATGTGATGTTATTAGTCCTTTATTACTTGGATTATTGTCTTCCAATATGGTGATCTACTATATGTTTTGAGTCATTTTGATGTATTTTGAGTCTAGTGATGTATTTAGGATTTAAATGTAACTAGTTTAAAGACGCGTGCATTCGCACGGATCCATTGACTTTAATTTGATATTTAAGTTTATGATTATATTAATGTAGAAAATTTATTTAGAATAAAATATTGTTAAATATAAGTGAACAGCGGTGCTATTTAGTACGACATGTTTGCATACGGAATTCAACGAATACGCGTGTAAAGAATCTCCCACGTGAAGCTTCTGTCTTTTATTTGAAAATGAGATAAATTAAAATTAAAAGTTATAGAAAAAACACTACAACCTTTAAAATTATAAAAATTCTGTAACAATAAAAAAAAAAAAAACAAATTAGAAATTCACCTTGCACACAACCTATAACTACAACAACTTGCAATTCATTGTTATCCACTAACCTAAAATGAAGCAGAACCCTAAATTGAGAAGTAAGGGAGAAGTGCGTAGGTGGAAGATGTGGGTAGGACACATGATGGTGGAGATGGGTCCACTTGTTCGACAACGATGGCCGTAACATGTTTGATTAAGCAGTCGTGAATGTAACACCCAAACCCGTTATTTAATTATCTCTGCCTTTATAAAATCTTTTTCGAAAATACGCAGCGGAAAAATTGAAAATCTGATTTATAAAGCGCTGGTTTGAATATCACAAACTTCATTCAAAGATAATACTAATACATTTATCTAGTAAAATATTCGAATGAACTAAAAACAAAACCTCGCATCGAACGATGCGTTATTAGTTATACAAAACGGATACTTTTCAAATGAAAGCTTAAGACCAACAGAGTATACTAAGAGGACTACATGCATATACATATAAAAACCCCTTTTTCCTGTGTCTCAATCAGAGCAGAGCTTCACCATTGCACTCGGACGAGGCTAACACATAACCTGTCAACCTGGACCCCCAAAGGTCCAGCAATTAACACAAAGCAGAGAGTTAGAAAACATAAACATAAATATAAGTGTGAGTAGTATACTACACACTTCACACGCTATCATACATTTCTAACTCACGCACATACATCGTCAAATACGACTACCAATTAATCATTCATTTACAAACACACCAATCATATAGTTTCACGTCTTCTCGGACACTACCAAAGTGTTCATTTTATAGTCATGACGGACTCTACACTTGTTCATTTTATAGTCATGACGGACTCTACTCACATACCAAGTCATGGCAACAATCACAGTATTAAACAATTAGTAAATACCAAAGCTTAACACATACGGAAAACACATTACAATCCAATCAGATATTGTCACATAACAATTATCAAATACATGTGCATTTACCCTAATGCATCTAATGCCAATTATCCAATGTCATGTCATCCCTAGACACGACTAATGCATGTGGTACCAATTTACATTGTTCAGATTTCAGTCATGACGGACTGTTCAGTTTTCAGTCATGTACGGACTGTTCAGATTATAGTCATGTACGGACTGTTCAGATTATAGTCATGCACGGACTCTACATCTGCAGTTTTACATCATGCAGGATAAGCGTCTCACCAATGGTGGACCAAACCAGTTTTACATCATGTTGGATGCTGCTATTCACCCCATTTAAGATGAACCCAGTTTTACATCTTGTTGGATGCGTCGGAACTTACCGAACCACTTTATCTCCCTTGGATAAGCTCAATAACAGTTTTATATCATGTAGGATGTGGTTATCATCAACCATCTCTCCCATAAAGAGGAGTCACACAGTTTTATATCATGTTTGGATATGGGCTCCAGATCTCGGATAACATAATCCCATCTTCGGCCACTTTTCATAAACATAGTCCATTTTCATCAATTATTGGAATTCACATGATTCCCATAACACAATTATTCATGAATGCATGATTACTTTTAAACACATCAAATACATGACGCTATCTAGCTCGAAGCTATTCATTCACTGATGCGGAAACACAATTCCAACATCTAACACATTAGGATAACACAATATCCTATCACTCCAATCATAATTATTCACATGATAATTATCTGCATAACCATTTTTATACACATAAGGTTTCATTTACACTTATGTCATAAAACACACATCATTTCCTTAACATTGTAAATTAATGCTAAAACATAAACATAGTCACTTGAACTACAAGTCATTGCATACGCGTGCGAATCATATAACGATTAACAATAAGCATTAACAACATCAACATGTATCAACAAACATGTAAGGATACCCTTAAACCATGTTACAAGTGCCTAATTGCACTTAAAACAATTATCAAAAAGTTGCTGTCACAGTGCTGTTCGCTGAGCGAATCCGTAGCGAACCCGTAGCGAACACGTAGCGAACACGTAGCAAACACGTAGCGAACACGTTCGCTGTAGCGAACAGGTAGCGAACTACATCAGAGGGTTGCAGGTACATGGCGAACAGATAGCGAACCCGTAGCGAACTTATTCGCTAAGCGAATCCGTAGCGAATCCGTAGCGAACTTATTCGCTAAGCGAATCCGTAGCGAATCCGTAGCGAACTACACCAGAAATATCTGTTCTTGAGTTTTCTAAGGCGGTTTAACATTGAATCAACTCAAAAATTCATCCAAACATGTTATAAATTCATATAAACAGCCATTCCAAACATATATGGTATCAAGGAACATTAATCATCCCTTCCAAACATCCAAATACCTCTAATAATCAAAATCATGGCAATTTCTTGGGTTTTAAGCAAGTTTAACAAAACATGCAAATCATTGATCAAACATCTACATATACCCACTTTCAACTTCCCAAAGTTGTTTACCTCATCTATCATGAGTTCACTACACATGTTAGGATCAAAAGAATCCAATTTCCATTAAGAAAATCACCCACAAAACCCACAAGAAAATAGAGTGGAAAGAGTTTGGGAATGGAGGAATCGACATCCTCCCCTCTTTCGAATCACTCACGAATATGTAATCTAACTCTCGTACCTTAGCTCGACGAATCCACAAGCTTGCTCTTCTCTTTCTCCCCCATGAGCTCCTTGCCCTAGCTAAGCTCTTCAACTTCTCAAGAATTGCAACTTATGAGACTATTCATGGTTGACTTGGCTACTTATAGCTCTCTCTCTATTCTCATGGATCAAAGCCCACTTGGCTTAGGCCCAATGCCTATTCTACGCCCAAAGGCCCAAACAACATAACTTCTCGCTCATTAACTTACGTTCTCGCTAAATGATTATCTGCCGCTTAATAATTTAATTATAAATCACGCCCTCGCGTAATAAAATAATTAAATAACGAATACTAAATTTTGGGTCGTTACAGTGAACATTGAAAATTGAATTTAGGAAAAAGACTTAGATTTTTTTTTTTTTTTGTGTTTACAGATTTTTATTATTATTACGCGTGTTTGTGATTATTCGTTGAAATTTCAATCATACCATTAAGCATTATCCATAAGTGAAACTATTGTGTTATTTTTTGTAAAACTTATTTACCCAATTTTTTATGTTTCTGTGACAAATAATGGTCTCGTATATATATTTTTTTATAAAAAATTAGAATCTTTGTTAGGAATATCGAAGGATAATTTAGAAAATTTGATAGTAATTAACTTTATTTATAGTATAATATCTTTTACAACTAATTAAGGCTTGTTTGGCCTAGCTTTTTTTAGGTGTAGAAGCTGTTTTAATCATAAAGCTAGAAATAATAGCTTTTTAACTAAAGTTAAAATTGTTTGGTAAATTTTAATTGTTTTTTATAAAAGCAAAGTTAAAATTTGTTGATTTTTTATTATAATAGTGTTAAAAGATATATTTGATAATATGTTATAATTTTTCCTAAAATATAGAAACTGTTTTTTTTTTTTAACTGTAACTTCTAGAAATTGTTTTTTGGCCTAGCTTCTTACTTTTAAGTAAAAAGAAGAGGAAAAAAAGCTAGGCCAAACGGACCCTTAATATGGAAACAACCAATCTCCTTTATTTTTGCTAAAAAACAAAAACTAATTCACCTTTAGATTTTAATTCTTTTAATGACGTGTTATATTTTTGAGCAAAAATAAAGGAGATTAGTTTTCTTTACTTAAATATAGGAGAAGTTGTTTCCATATTAATTTTAGATTTTTTTTTTTCAATGAAAAAATGTTAGGTGGAGTCGAACCTTACACAACAATCTTAGGTACATCCAATGACAATATGACACCTCATTAAAAAAATCTAAAATTAATAGCGAAACAACCAATCTCCTATATTTAAGTAAAAAAAATAAAATAATAATCTTGTTTATATTTTCTCAAAAAGATAACATATCATTAAAAAAATTAAAATCTAAAGGAGAATTAGTTTTTTTTTTTTAGCAAAAATAAAGGAGATGGTTGTTTTCATAATAATTAGTTGTAAAATATATACTATAAATAAAGTCTCTCAATGTTCATGTTCTCTGTTAGTACAGACTAGCAACAAACCACAGCTACACAATCGACGAGAGTGATGGGAGAAGACGAATCTCAACCAAATTGGGAAGGTAAAGCAACCATCGAGCTACCCAGTATCACTTCACAACAAGTATGGCAAGTTTTACAAGATTTCTGCAACTTACACAAATGGATCCCAATAGACACATGTTACCAACTTGAAGGTATTCAAAATCAACCCGGTCTCATCCGTTACTGTGCTTCAACAATCAAATCTCTTGATTCTGACTCTAAGCCAACAATCAAGTGGGCAAAAGAGAAACTGTTGAAAATTGATCCAATCAAACGTTGTTTGTCATATGAAATTGTTGATAACAACATGGGATTTAAGTCTTATGTTGCAACATTGAAAGTTGGTCCAATCGATGATGATGAAGAAGGTGTTGGATGTGTGATTGAGTGGGGATTTGTTTGTGATCCAGTTGAAGGATGGACATTGCAAGATTTTAATTCTTATATTGAGTATTGTCTTCAATTCATGGCTAAGAAGATTGAGCGGTAATTGTCTTGACTTCTCTTTCCTGAATAAGTTAGTTTAGTTTATTTTCTGTCGTGTCAGTAATTGCCTCTTCCTGTCAACAGTGGGGACACTGTGTAGTTTAAGTGCGGGGGAGAGGCAAGAGTCAATAAATTGAGTCTGTTTAGTGTTATTGAGTCAGATTGGCAATTAAAATTTTGAGCTAAGCATTTTCTTGACACATGACAGAGTTTCAAGATTTTAAGTGAATGTAGCCGTAGGATTGATGAAATTTTTGGGAATTTTTGTTTTGATTCTTGACATGATAGCCTTTGCACCTTTATGCACAAACTGTTGAATACTGTTGATCCTAGTAATGCCTTGATATGTCTGTAAAATACTCAATCATTAGCCTAAGTTATCTAAAGTATTGACTATGATAAGGGGTTTGATTAGGACTAAGTTTGGGGGAAAAAACTTGGTTACTTGATTGATGGATCATGGCTAGATTTATGACGGGACACTACATCGCTATAAAAAAAATGAAAGAAAAAGAAGTTCCTGTGCCAAATCTGGAGGAACAATAACAAATATATATGAGGGTTCCTGTGCCTAAAACTGGAGGAACAATGCTGTGTAGGGTGCTCTACTCGGAGTAACAGGTTGGACTCATTACAAGTGAGATCCCGTCAAGTGATAATGATGCAACATTGAAAGTTGGTCCAATCGATGATGATGAAGAAGCTGCTTGTAACATCCCGGATTTTTATCCAAGATATTTCTTAAAAACCATATTTAGTTAGAAAATGTGCCGCTATTTTTATTTTTAAATTAAATGGTTACAAAGATAATTGAAGTGAAATTCAGAGAAATATAAACTTAATAAAATGAATTATTGTTTGAAAATTTTCAGCGGAAGAAAATACAACAAAGAACTATTCATTACATAAAATTCTCAAATTACAAAACCCAATTTTTCCCCGTTCGTACGCACTTCAAGCATCACATCACATTCAATCAAAGCTTTCTCCTTGAGTACCTAAAATGTTGGTTGTAAGGGTCAATTTCCTTATCCATATTGAATCATACTCACCACAAGAAAATGTTACAAAATAATAACAAAACACTTCATCTTTCCAAAAACATATAATTATTAGTTTTCTAAAAGAGTTTGGTGATTAGAGCAAAAGTATAAGAAGTACCACAAAATAAACAAAGCAACATATATTACAAATTGCACGACAAGTCGAATGAAATAAGAGAAGCAACGATCGCAGTTTTACTATGGACTAACTATACTTTTTCTTTGTTTTTATTATAACTGTAATAACTATTTACTATTGTATTTTTTTCTCCCTTTCTATATGCAATGCAATGCAACTAAGACAATCCTATATGAGACAATGATCCGGATAAGAAAATCTGCCACACAGACTAAATAATAAGTTCTGCCACACAGGCTAAAAGTAAGTGCTGCCACACAGGCTTCTGCCACACAGGCTAAATAATAAGTTCTGCCACACAGGCTAAAAGTAAGTTCTGCCACACAGGCCCTAAAACTTGCCACACAGGCTCTAAACAGACTCTTCTCTACACTTCTATATGATGCATGTCTTAATGTATAATAGATCATTTTATTCAAAAACCAACACACTATCGACATACTCTACGGCCGAGACTATGAATAAATCACATCATCTTATTCTTGCTTATTTATATATATTTTCATTGTTAATTGTTAATTTCATCAAGTGATAAAAAGTAGCAATCATCGAACATAATAATATACACATAATAATACACCCATAGCGAACTAGAACATAGTTAAACATGTCAACATATATAGCAAACCAAGTACCACAAACGTGTGTGTATATATATATATTCCGATGCCTAAGCTTATTTGATTATTTAGTGTTATATGAAGTTGATTCTCTGATTTATTTTAAGTGACGAAGGATCTACTATTATCTCACAACAAATCCCTATGTAGCATGAATGTATGGGGAAAAAGCCCTTACCTCAAGCGCTTTTCTATTCTGACACGAAAGTCCTTGACGTTTAGAGTTATCACACATTCGAACGGTTCAAAGCTCTTCCTTTTGACGTTACACAAAATTGGAGTATAATTGGGGAGGTTGATGATAATACCTATGAGACAAAGGGACAATCTCGAAACATCGCATAGAGATGAAGTAGGTCGATGGAGAATAAAATATATGGAGTTGAGTCATATGAGGTGAGTGATGGAATATACATTGGCGTGAGCTTTCTAATAGAGAGACTTGATATCTTCCTCAATATATGTGGCAGAGCAATGAACTAATAGAATGGTCTAGATTAAATAGAATAATGGTAGTTTAAGAGAATTAAATGACTTGGTAATTTTAGGCTATGGAAAATCATTGAACAAGGGTGTCTTAAGACAAAAACGTGTGCAATTAAAACAGGAATTAAAACTTGGTCACACATTTATTTGTTAAAGCAAATAAAAGGAATGGTTGTCTTTTTAATGATGATAATGAATGAAATTTAAGCAAGAAAGGAAAACGGGATCAACATATAGTATTTGCAAGCAGGCAAAGGATAAAAGCACTTAATTATCATTAGATTAGATGATTTGTCTAGTAATCACGAGCTGAAAACGGGTTACAAGATAATTTGTACATGGTCATTGAATTATCAAAGTAGTGAATAAGCTTATGAGACTAAACCACCAGACCAAGGCTCCACGTTGTTTTTATTGGAAAGGATATGGTATAATTAGAGATAATTGGATTCATGGTCAATTTTGAGTCATTTGCCAAGTCAATCTCACGTGATACTAAAATGGTTTGGCCACTCATAATTCTAAAATAATGAAACAAATTGATTTCTAACACTTTAGATAATTTTACTAAAATGGATCATAAAATAATTAACCAAAACAAGAAATAAGGGAACAAATTATATTTGATTAAATAATAAATTAATAAAATGTGTGTATAAAATATCAGGGCGTTACATTATTACCCCCTTAAAAGAGTTTCGTCCTCGAAACTAGAAAATATGGAAAGATAAGTTAGATAGAATTCTCTCGTTAAATAAAATCATAGTGTAAGAAAATCACTTTCTAAAATAGAAATTAAAATGTTTAACTCGTAAATAGAATAAAATATTTATCTATAAAATAAAATAAAATTCTCGGGTCTTACACTGCTGGATGTGTGATTGAGTGGGGATTTGTTTGTGATCCAGTTGAAGGATGTGTTGGAACAAAATTGATTTAAAAATGGTTGCCCCTAAATCTATTAAGGTTTTAATGATAACAAAGTATTAATATACAATTGGAGATACTAAAAATTTATTTTAAGTGTGCAGAACTTAGTTACAGACAGGCTCTGAAGAAGACTCAGAAGTTAAGCTCCCAGAGTTTCGCAAGAACTCAGAAGATAAGAATCTTCAGAAGTTACATGCATCAGAGGATGAAGACATCAGAACTTGCTAAAGTCTGAATTTAATCAAACTCTGATGTATATCTTGGATTGTGTGAAGATTCGTATTTGAAGATCAACTCTCTTACCAATGAAGAAAAGGACCTCTCAACCTTGATCATAACAGCTACTTACATTTTGTCTGTCTACAAGGGAGAACGTGACCTATCTGACTTCTTAGCTGAATAAGGAAAGTCTTCTCTGCACATGGTCAAAGTTGCTGAAACTCTTACTCTGTTTTGGAAACGACCAAACTGCATCAGGACAAGTTGCTTGAAGACAAAAGGTTATCTTCAACAACGGTCATCTTTGCAACGACTCTTTCTTAGTCCTATATATACTAGAAGAATCAGTTTGCAAGATATCAAGAATTACACACGCGCTCGAACAATTCATATTTGCGAATACAAGCTCTGAACCTCTGAACAAGTGTTTTTCACTCTTAGTCCAAATACTTTGTAGTTTTATATACTCACTGTATTTGATCTTTAAGGTTCTCTTAAGAGCAGTTGTATTACAATCAACGAACTTTATTTAGTTTGTTGTTTTGAGAAGTCTCTAGCTTGTGTGCTTGAGCATTGTGGTGAAGTCTCTTGCTTGTGTGCTTGAGCAATTGTAATCTTGTGTGATTATAGTGAAATCCCTTGGTAGTGCAAGGGGACTGGACTACTCTCGTTTTGTGAGAGGAACCAGTATAAATTGGTTGTGTTTTTTCTCTCTCTGATCTTGTTATTATTTGTTTTGTTTATCCGCTGCTTGTAACACCCTTAATTTACCCCTCTATTTTATTTTCAAAAAAGTTAATTTCATTTATTTAATAAGGATGTCACACTTACTCCAATTAACTAATTCCTCAAATGATTAAAAATCATGCAGCGGAAAATACAAAAATAATATAAGTTTCAAAGTCCGAATTGAAAATACTGAATCAAGTGACATAGCTCAATTGTCATAAAAATTTAACAACATGATTAAATAAAAGTTTCTCCCAACAACATCCTAACAGAGCGACTCCAAATAAATAGCAAAGCAACGGCTATCCGAACACACCATCTATGATTCGTCTCCTACCTGAAAATCTACAGTTGCACACCGTAGGGCCAAGCCAGAAGGGGGAATGTAAAGGTGAGCGATAATACATCAAGAAAGTAACTGAATTAAAACAACGTAATAACTAGCAACATCATAAACAACAACAAGACCACCTAAGCGGATGGCCGCGCGCATTCATCAGTCAACCACAATCATCAATTAACAATTAAATAATGAGAAATAAACAACATCATTTAAATGATCAATATAATTAAAATGCATGCAATGCGCCTAGACTCGCTACATGCATGTGGTACCAACAACAACGTCATTTCCAGTTTTACATCATGGAGGATCAACATCATTATAACAACATCATTTTCAACTTCATTAAGCAACGTCATTTTCAACATCATTTATACAACTTCAATAAGCAACATCATTGAACACATGAATGAATGCATGTCATGTTATAATAAGCAACGTCAATAGTAAACATCATTTAACAACTTCGATAGACAACTTCATCATCATTATAATAACATCAATAGACAACGTCAATAAGCAACTACAACAATAACAATTACAACATCATGATTTCGGCACAACTCCAACATCATTAGAATAGATAATTCAGCATCGTTATAACCACATAGCTCAACATCATTATTCAACAAAACCACAATTCAAACAACACAATTACTATCAACGAGCAACGACTTAAAACAACACCGATACACAACAATTATTAGCAACTTCGTTTACAACACCAACTAAAACTCCATAACTCAATTAATCATTCACTCCTCTCCAAAACAACAACCTATTACTCCTTTTCAACAGTACTCATAATTCAAATCATCTTGATTTAGTTTACCGACGAAACGTACGAATTTTAAGTCAATTTAATTAATAAACATTAAGAAATAAATTCAAATCTTAATAGCATATAAAACCAGGGAGAGTGAAATACACCAGAGGGTTCCAAATTATTCAAAATACCCTACATAAAATTTTGGGAAATTTTCATGAAATTATAATATTTTTAATCACCTTTTTACTCCAAATAATTAACTAAAAATAGCTACAGGTGTCCGAAAATTACCAAAGAGGTACCAAAATTTCAAGAAAATTATTTTCTATTTATCCATAAAACTTTTAAAAACATTTGAGTCTCATAGAAGTCTCACGCACCAACACGCGCGAATGGGCGTGACTATGCGTTACTGTTCATCATCTCTTCTACCCGGTTTCCTGCAAAACGGGTCGTGCGACCCGGTAATCCGACCCGACTCGTTCTCCCTTAATAATCTACGAAATTCGACGTTCTTTATACCGTTTTGATCGTCATTCAATTTTAGGAAGATATATAGTGTTTATTTTTAAAATCGGCGATCAAATCGTATTTGAAACTAAAGGAATTCAACGTGAGTTTTCAAGCTTTTGTGATTCAATACTTCTTAATTCCAAACCACACGACCCTAAATTGATTCTCAGTGATTTAAAAACTTCACAAGAACGTTCATAAACCGATTAGAACATTTGAATTCATATAAAAACTCAACTTATGAATTAACAACTCAAAATTCATATTTTAAGTAAAATAGTTATTTTCTTTTTATAACTTAACACAACACCATGAACTCAACAAAACTCACTCATAATCGGTAACAAATAAGGCACGGTTTTATCCAAATAACAACGCTCATCATCATCATCATCATCATCATCATCATCATCATCATCATCATCATCATCATCATCATAGTAAAATCCAAATTACAAATTCAAATAAATTCAAACAACAACAACAACAACCACAACATCACATGCATAAGAGCAACAACTTGAACACACATAATAAATAATAAGTATTCCTATTAAATTCAGAATTTCAAGAGTATAAAGCTCCCTTACTTGGATTGCAGTGAACTCCCTAAATTGAGGTTAAGCTTTTCCTTTCTTTTGCTTCTTTTCACTCTGCCATGAGCTATTTCTCTTTTCTCTCACCCACTAGCACTATATTTTTTTATGTTTGTTTTCTTTTGTTTGTATGAGTATACCAACTCTTCTCAACTTCACCACCCTTTAAACCATTTAATTACAACGGACAATAGCATTATTATTTTTAAAATGATTTAATGGGAATTAAAATTGTGTTTTTTCTTCTTTATTCTTTTCTCTACCATTTTCCTATCTACACCCCCTCTATGTTCTCAACACCTCTATATATAACTTTCTACTTCTTTTTCTTCTTTTAATTTTTATTTAGCAACATCATTATTTTTATTTATCAATTATTTAATTATTCGCCACAAAATAATTAAATAAACATCGTCAATCAACACTACATAAACATCGTCAATCAACACCACAACAACTAAATAATTAAATAAAATGAATCCTAATTTTTGGGGCGTTACAACTCTCCCCCACTTATAGGATTTTTCGTCCTCGAAAATTGCCTGAAGGAAACAACGCTGGATAGGATTCTTTCATCCGACTCTCTCAACTCCCATGTCGCATTCCACACTGGTAGGTCCTCCCAGTCTACATTCACTGTAACGATTTCTTTGGTCTTTAGGTGTTTCACCGCTCTATCTTCGACTTTCAACTACACGAATCCCACGGTCAGATACCCTCTCACTTGCACATCATTAGATTGAATCACGTGCAACAAATCGAAAATACATTCCTTCGGCTGCAACTCTTGAAAAACACCATGAAGATTTGATGGCGGTGGCAATGTAATCTGATAGGCCACGCCCCATATCCTCTTAAATATATAGTACGGCCCAATCAACCGCGGAGCGAGCTTTTTGGACTTCAAAGTTCGTCCAACACATGTCATCACAGTCACTCTCATAAACACATAATGTCCCTCTCGGAACTCTACTACTCTCTTCTTTTGATCGTAATAACTCTTTTGTCGATCCTGGGATGCCTTCATTTTCTACTGAATCCTTTTCACCTTTTCAGTAGTCTGCCTAATCATTTCAGGCCCTAACACTACTCGCTCACTTGATTCGTTCCAACACAAAGGTGTCCTACACCTTTTTCCATACAAGGCTTCAAATGGTTCCATTCCGTTGCTAGAATGGTAGCTGTCATTGTAAGGAAACTCTATCAACGACAAGCAACTATCCCAGCTTCCTCTCTGGAATATTCAGCAGCTTCAACAATCTTATTGGCTTCTATTATACAACTCTGTTCTTGAATCTCATGACCCCATTCTCGGCAACTTCGTAACTCACTTCTTTTACCCAAGTTAATTAATTCTAAACAGGTGTCGACTAAGTCTCACTTCTGACCTTCTCTAGTTTCTTCCAACATATAGCACTGGTTAACCCCCACATTCCTAGTTTCACATTTCTTGGCTTCCGTACACATACTAGACTATGGTCTATAAATCCCTCGATCAGTCTTATCTCTCTTGTCACGAGTGCTAACATATGCAACGTCTTCATACTCAACACGTCTGCCAGTACATTTGCTTCACCAGGGTGGTAGTTCAACTCAAAATCATAACCCTTTAGAAATTTCAACCACCTCATCAGCTTCATGTTCAACTCCTTCTAATCAAATGAGTACTCCAAAATTTTGTGGTCGCAGAAGACTTCAAACTTGAGCCATACAGATAACGTCTCCGAACATTCAACACGACCGCAGCGGCTGCCAACTCTAATTCATTAGTCGGGTAGTTCCTCTTGTTGATTTTCACCTTCCTCGAGCATGCATAACTACTTAATCCTTCTGCATCAGAACTCCTCCTAAGATCATCTTTGATGCATCACAATACACTTCAATGATTCATTCGCGTAGTTTAAGTGTGGGGACACTGTGTAGTTTAAGTGTGGGTGAGAGGCAAGAGTCAATAAATTGAGTCTGTTTAGTGTTATTGAGTCAGATTGGCAATTAAAATTTTGAGCTAAGCATTTTCTTGACACATGACAGAGTTTCAAGATTTTAAGTGATTGTAGCTGTAGGATTGATGAAATTTTTGGGAATTTTTGTTTTGATTCTTGACATGATAGCCTTTGCACCTTTATGCACAAACTGTTGAATACTGTTGATCCTAGTAATGCCTTGATATGTCTGTAAAATACTCAATCATTAGCCTAAGTTATCTAAAGTATTGACTATGACAAGGGGTTTGATTAGGACTAAGTTTGGGGGAAAAAACTTGATTACTTGATTGATGGATCATGGCTAGATTTATGACGGGACACTACATCGCTATAAAAAAATGAAAGAAAAAGAAGTTCCTGTGCCAAATCTGGAGGAACAATAACAAATATATATGAGGGTTCCTGTGCCTAAAACTGGAGGAACAATGCTGTGTAGGGTGCTCTACTCGGAGTAACAGGTTGGACTCATTACAATGAGATCCCTAAAGCATAAATTAAAATGAATTTAAGTAGTGTTCCCTGCGTGCTAAAAATAAAAAAGCCTGTGAGATCATGAAAAGTTATAGTTTCCCCCCTTGCTGAAATCTGAACCCAAACTCTAAGTTGTAGAAGAGAAAAAGGGTAGCGTAGTATCCTGATTGAGTACTGCCTACACACACACGCAAGGTTGTTATTGATAGTTGACATACAAAAATTATACCAATCTTTGAAATGCAATCCAAGGTTTGAACCTTAAGGTCTGAATGTGCTGTTTTTCGTGTCAATAAAGTGAGTAGCTTAAGATGGTCTTTGCTATCTACAACATTACTTGAGGACAGACAATGATTCAAGTTTGGGGGTGTGATGACTCACTTTATGTGATGTTATTAGTCCTTTATTACTTGGATTATTGTCTTCCAATATGGTGATCTACTATATGTTTTGAGTCATTTTGATGTATTTTGAGTCTAGTGATGTATTTAGGATTTAAATGTAACTAGTTTAAAGACCCGTGCATTCGCACGGATCCATTGACTTTAATTTGATATTTAAGTTTATGATTATATTAATGTAGAAAATTTATTTAGAATAAAATATTTAAATTTATTATAAAATATTGTTAAATATAAGTGAACAGCGGTGCTATTTAGTACGACATGTTTGCATACGAAATTCAACGAATACACGTGTAAAGAATCTCCCACGTGAAGCTTCTGTCTTTTATTTGAAAATGAGATAAATTAAAATTAAAAGTTATAGAAAAAACACTACAACCTTTAAAATTATTAAAATTCTGTAACAATAAAAAAAAAACAAGTTAGAAATTTACCTCGCACACAACATATAACTACAACAACTTGCAATTCATTGTTATCCACTAACCTAAAATGAAGCAGGACCCTAAATTGAGAAGTAAGGGAGAAGTGCGTAGGTGGAAGATGTGGGTAGGACACATGATGGTGGAGATGGGTCCACTTGTCCGACAACAATGGCCGTAACATGTTTGATGAAGCAGTCGTGAACATTGAAAATTGAATTTAGGAAAAAGACTTAGATTTTTTTTTTATGTTTACAGATTTTTATTATTATTACGCGTGTTCGTGATTATTCGTTGAAATTTCAATCATACCATTAAGCATTATCCATAAGTGAAACTATTGTGTTATTTTTTGTAAAACTTATTTACCCAATTTTTTATGTTTCAGTGACAAATAATGGTCCCGTATATATATTTTTTTATAAAAAATTAGAAACTTTATTAGGAATATCAAAGGATAATTTAGAAAATTTGATAGTAATTAACTTTATTTATAGTATAATATCTTTTACAACTAATTAGGGCTTGTTTGGCCTAGCTTTTTTTAGGTGTAGAAGCTGTTTTAATCATAAAGCTAGAAATAATAGCTTTTTAACTAATGTTAAAATTGTTTGGTAAATTTTAAATTTTTTTTTATAAAAGCAAAGTTAAAATTTGTTGATTTTTTATTATAATAGTGTTAAAAGATATATTTGATAATATATTATAATTTTTCCTAAAATATAGAAACTGTTTTTTTTTTTTTAACTGTAACTTCTAGAAATTGTTTTTTGGCCTAGCTTCTTACTTTTAAGTAAAAAGAAGAGGCAAAAAAGCTAGGCCAAACGGACCCTTAATATGGAAACAATCAATCTCCTTTATTTTTGCTAAAAAAAAATAAACTAATTCACCTTTAGATTTTAATTTTTTTAATGACGTGTTATATTTTTGAGCAAAAATAAAGGAGATTAGTTTTCTTTACTTAAATATAGGAGAAGTTGTTTCCATATTAATTTTAGATTTTTTTTTTCAATGAGAAAATGTTAGGTGGAGTCGAACCTTACACAACAATCTTAGGTAAATCCAATGACAATATGACACCTCATTAAAAAAATCTAAAATTAATAGCGAAACAACTAATCTCCTACATTTAAGTAAAAAAAATAAAATAATAATCTTGTTTATATTTTCTCAAAAAGATAACAAATCATTAAAAAAATTAAAATCTAAAGGAGAATTAGTTTTTTTTTTTAGCAAAAATAAAGGAGATGGTTGTTTTCATAATAATTAGTTGTAAAATATATACTATAAATAAAGTCTCTCAATGTTCATGTTCTCTGTTAGTACAGACTAGCAACAAACCACAGCTACACAATCGACGAGAGTGATGGGAGAAGACGAATCTCAACCAAATTGGGAAGGTAAAGCAACCATTGAGCTACCAAGTATCACTTCACAACAAGTATGGCAAGTTTTACAAGATTTCTGCAACTTACACAAATGGATCCCAATAGACACATGTTACCAACTTGAAGGTATTCAAAATCAACCCGGTCTCATCCGTTACTGTGCTTCAACAATCAAATCTCTTGATTCTGACTCTGAGCCAACAATCAAGTGGGCAAAAGAGAAACTGCAGAAAATTGATCCAATCAAACGTGGTTTGTCATATGAAATTGTTGATAACAACATGGGATTTAAGTCTTATGTTGCAACATTGAAAGTTGGTCCAATCGATGATGATGAAGAAGGTGTTGGATGTGTGATTGAGTGGGGATTTGTTTGTGATCCAGTTGAAGGATGGACATTGCAAGATTTTAATTCTTATATTAAGTATTGTCTTCAATTCATGGCTAAGAAGATTGAGTGGTAATTGTCTTGACTTCTCTTTCCTGAATAAGTTAGTTTAGTTTATTTTCTGTCGTGTCAGTAATTGCCTCTTCCTGTCAACAGTGGGGACACTGTGTAGTTTAAGTGTGGGGGAGATGCAAGAGTCAATAAATTGAGTCTGTTTAGTGTTATTAAGTCAGATTGGCAATTAAAATTTTGAGCTAAGCATTTTCTTGACACATGACAGAGTTTTAAGATTTGAATGTAGCTGTAGGATTGATGAAATTTTTGGGAATTTTTGTTTGGATTCTTGACATGATAGCCTTTGCACCTTTATGCACAAACTGTTGAATACTGTTGATCCTAGTAATGCCTTGATAAGTCTTTAAAATACTTAATCATTAGCCTAAGTTATCTAAAGTATTGACTATGATAAGGGGTTTGATTAGGACTAAGTTTGGGGGAAAAAACTTGATTACTTGATTGATGGATCATGGCTAGATTTATGATGGGACACTACATCGCTATAAAAAAATGAAAGAAAAAGAAGTTCTTGTGCCAAATCTGGAGGAACAATAACAAATATATATGAGGGTTCTTGTGCCTAAAACTGGAGGAACAATGTTGTGTAGGGTGCTCTACACGGAGTAACAGGTTGGACTCATTACAAGTGAGATCCCGTCAGGTGAAAAGGTGGAGTAGTACCTAAAGCATAAATTAAAATGAATTTAAGTAGTGTTCCCTGCGTACTAAAAATCAAAAAGCCTGTGAGATCATGAAAAGTTATAGTTTCCCCCCTTGCTGAAATCTGAACCCAAACTCTAAGTTGTAGAAGAGAAAAAGGGTAGCGTAGTATCCTGATTGAGTAGTTTTGGAAAAGGATCCTGACATGTCTCTGGTTAGCAGTAGTAGGCAGTACACACACACACGCAAGGTTGTTATTGGTAGTTGACATACAAAAATTATACCAATCTTTGAAATGCAATCCAAGGTTTGAACCTTAAGGTCTGAATGTGCTGTTTTTCGTGTCAATAAAGTGAGTAGCTTAAGATGGTCTTTGCTATCTACAACATTACCTGAGGACAGACAATGATTCAAGTTTGGGGGTGTGATGACTCACTTTATGTGATGTTATTAGTCCTTTATTACTTGGATTATTGTCTTCCAATATGGTGATCTACTATATGTTTTGAGTCATTTTGATGTATTTTGAGTCTAGTGATGTATTTAGGATTTAAATGTAACTAGTTTAAAGACCCGTGCATTCACACGGATCCATTGACTTTAATTTGATATTTAAGTTTATGATTATATTAATGTAGAAAATTTATTTAGAATAAAATATTTAAATTTATTATAAAATATTGTTAAATATAAGTGAACAGCGGTGCTATTTAGTACGACATGTTTGCATACGAAATTCAACGAATACGCGTGTAAAGAATCTCCCATGTGAAGCTTCTGTCTTTTATTTGAAAATGAGATAAATTAAAATTAAAAGTTATAGAAAAAACACTACAACCTTTAAAATTATAAAAATTCTGTAACAATAAAAAAAAAAAACAAGATAGAAATTCAACCTCGCACACAACCTATAACTACAACAACTTGCAATTCATTGTTATCCACTAACCTAAAATGATGCAGAACCCTAAATTGAGAAGTAAGGGAGAAGTGCGTAGGTGGAAGATGTGGGTAGGACACATGATGGTGGAGATGGGTCCACTTGTCCGACAACGATGGCCGTAACATGTTTGATGAAGCAGTCGTGAACATTGAAAATTGAATTTAGGAAAAAGACTTAGATTTTTTTTTATGTTTACAGATTTTTATTATTATTACGCGTGTTCGTGATTATTCGTTGAAATTTCAATCATACCATTAAGCATTATCCATAAGTGAAACTGTTGTGTTATTTTTTGTAAAACTTATTTACCCAATTTTTTATGTTTCAGTGACAAATAATGGTCCCGTATATATATTTTTTTATAAAAAATTAGAAACTTTGTTAGGAATATCGAAGGATAATTTAGAAAATTTGATAGTAATTAACTTTATTTATAGTATAATATCTTTTACAACTAATTAGGGCTTGTTTGGCCTAGCTTTTTTTAGGTGTAGAAGCTGTTTTAATCATAAAGCTAGAAATAATAGCTTTTTAACTAAAGTTAAAATTGTTTGGTAAATCTTAATTTTTTTTTTTATAAAAGCAAAGTTAAAATTTGTTGATTTTTTATTATAATAGTGTTAAAAGATATATTTGATAATATATTATAATTTTTCCTAAAATATAGAAACTGTTTTTTGTTTTAACTGTAACTTCTAGAAATTGTTTTTTGGCCTAGCTTCTTACTTTTAAGTAAAAAGAAGAGGAAAAAAAGCTAGGCCAAACGGACACATAAAATAGCTTCTGCATTTTTAAAACAATGAACATTAATTTTCAAATATCAAAATCACTCCTTTGTATGAAAGAGACCCAAAATCTTGATCTTCTCACAACTAGTATTTTTTTTTCCATCCACAAGATTTGTACAAAAAAACATCGCATTAAAAATTAAGTTCAGTTACACTAGGAAGAGCTTAATGTTGTGTGTATGTACACACAAACACTTAGGCCTTAGTTTACCACGTGAAAATAAAATATTAAATAAATACCTCGGAATTAATTTGCTAAGAGTACACAATGGTGAAGTGAAGCCAGCAGGGGGATTAATGTTATCTAATTGCTCCAGACAAACAAAATTCTTCATATACAAAGGGAATTCAAATGGATTGCAACAATAAATTTATTTTGTAGCAAATGGATTTCAAATGTCTTTCAACGACATTAACCAAATGAAGAAGCTTTCTTAATGTATGTGATCAAAGGTTCTTAACAACTCTAATTTGTGCAAATACTCTCTTCAATGGGCTTTCATCCTTGTCTTAGGCCAGGCCAAAAAAAATATCATTTGATAAGCCACATGCCAGGCTTAGGCCTGAAAAAAAATCGTAGGCCAGGCTCAGGCCTGTCAAGGCCTGGCCTGGCCTGGCCTGTTCCCAACCCTACTTGTCTATATAAGGAGTTGAGGACTTGTAGAAAGTTAACGCCTCTCTGAATATTCAAGCGGAAACTATGTCAAAATTAAAGCACGAATTGAACATAGAATTTCTTATCAACTTTGTATCTTAGAAATTCATAAGTCTTTAGAGTCGTTGATTGTATTGTATTTCTTACACCTCTGATTGTATATCAAGTGTAAAATACATCTTTCTTTATTTGATTAATTTAGAGATTGTGAAATCTCTTGTTTGTGTGCTTGAACATTAGAAGTTTCTTGTCAGTGGACTTGAGCATTGAGAAGTCTCTTGCTTGTGTGCTTGAGCAAATTGTAATCTTGAGTGATTATAGTGAAAATTCTTTGGAAGTGCAAAGAAACCGGACTACTCTCGATTTGTGAGAGGAACCAGTATAATTAAAATTGTTTTGTGTATATCACTTTCTCTTATCTCTTTGTGTTTTGTTGAAACTCTTTTCACAACTAGGTCGGACTCTACTTCTTGTTCAGAGTCTATCTTATCCAAAAACACTCAAATTTTAAAAAAGGACAACACAATTCAACCTAGAGCTGCCAAAATGGGCCCGCCCGAATGGGCCGGTCCGCCAAGCTCGATTTTTTTTTAGGGCTCGGACCTTGAAAATCCTAGCCCAAATTATTTCCGGGATTTTTAGCCCGACCCGATAAAGCACGATTAAAATATGGGCGAGCCCGAATGGACCACGGGCGGCCCGCAAGCCCCAAAGAATTAAAGTAAAAAAATTAAAAATAAATATAAATAATTTGTTTTGGATGATTTAAACTTAGTTCGTAATATAAATTATAAAACACCTCCTCTACTTAAGTAGCGGATGAGTAAAAATAAGGCACCCGAGAAACTCGTAGGTAGCGGATAAGTTAAAATATAGTACGTGAGAAACTCGTACGTGGAGGTTGAGTAAAAATAGGGTGCGCGAGAAACTCGTAAGTAGCGGATGAGTAAAAATAGGGCGCGCAAGAAACTTATAAGTAGCGGATGACTAAAAATAGGGCGCACGAGAAAGTCGTAGGTAATGGATGAGTAAAAATATGACAAGCAAGAAACTCGTAAGTAGCGGATGAGTAAAAATATAGGGCGCCGGAAACTCATAAGTAGCGGATGAGTAACAATAGAGCGCGAGAAACTCGTAGGTAGCAGATGAGTAAAATTAGGGCGCGCGAGAAACTCGTAAATAGCGGATGAGTAAAAATACGGCGCGAGAGAATTAATATTATTATATATATAAGTAACGGATGAGTAAAAATATGACGCGCGAAAATTATTGATCATATTTATAATATTGGGTTTGAGCACTAAATATAAAATAGAAAATAAAAAAGTAAACTGGGCGACCCGAAAGCCCGACAACCCGTACTGGGCCTGGCTCGGGCACTAATTTTGGTAACCTATTTTTTATCCGGGTTTTTTAGCCCGACCCGATGAAGCCCGAAGTCCGACCGGACCGGCCCGAATTTGGCCGGGCCACCCGTTTTGACAGCTCAAATTCAACGTAAGGGACCAAATTGATACTTTTTAAACGTAAGGGACCATATTGAAACCTAAAATAAACGTAAGAGACCAAATGTGTAGTTAAGCCTATTTTTAGTTTTACATAACACTATTTTAATATTATTTTTACAAAACATTTGATAATATTCTTGATTTTTTAGTGGAATAATTTTTTGTCTGACTATACTTTTTTTGTTTGAACTCCAAATTATTCAAGTCTCGTTTGTTATGGATTGGAGAGTTAACGCTAACTAAAAATAAATAATGAATTTTAAATCATAATTTTCTTGAGAATCTTTTCAAAAATAATTTTCTTGAGAAAACTTAAACTAAGGTGTCGTTTGACCTAATTTTTTTTTCATCTTCTTTTTCCTTAGAAGTAAGACTCTAGGCTAAACAACAATTTTAAAAGTTCTACTAAGAAAAAACAACTATATTTTAAGAAAAATTATAATATATTATCAAACAACATTTAACCTTATTATAATAAAATAAAACTTTTAGCCTTTTATTAATAAAAAAATAAGATTTACCAAACAGCTTTAATTTTAGTTTTAAAGCTATTATTTTTAGCTTTATAATTAAAAGAGCTTCTACACTTAAAAAAAATTGGGTCAAATGGTACCTAAATTTTGCTTGACATATCTATTGGATATAAAATATAGGCTATTCGTGTACTATTGTTCGAATTTCAAATAATTGTCAATTATCTCTTAAGAAATAAAACTCATGACCCTCATATTTTTTACAACTATCGGTTATGTTAGCAACACAGCTCACATCAATGAGCCTGCTTCCACTAACGGCCTAGTCAATTACAAGCCCAAGAGAAACATTAAGAGGCCCGGTCACTTGGATGACTTTGTTTGATGTGTCATCACTAGATGAGATGGGCAGAAGCTTCTAGAGAATAATAGAATTGTTTGTCTTAGGATTCTTTTATGTGCTGGCATTAGGCCGTTATCCCACTCCTACTATTCAGGGATATTTTGTTTTGATTGTATCTCAGCCATTAGATTTTATGCTCTGTGGCTTTATAAACCAATGATGGGAATTAATAAAGTAAGCAGAAAATTATTCCAATTCTCTATCTCTCAATTTCTTAGGAGGATTCCCTTGTCCTACTAAATCAAGGAACAAAAACCCTAACAATTTGGTGCTTTCATTCTCAACCAAGCCTACCACGAATGCTGAACGCTCGGACGATCTTACCGTTAAGGTCGACTCCATCATTGAACAACTTGCAGCCTTAACATCACAAGCCTCCTCCTCATCACCTCCACTCCCTCCACCACCACCACTTAGCCCACATCCACTCTCTGCCTTACCACCACGCATGAAACTCGACATTCCCAAATTCGACGGAATAGATGCTATGGGTTGGATTTTCAAAATCTCCCAATTATTTGACTATCACAACACCCCAGAAAATGACCGACTCACCGTCGCCTCATTCTATATGGAAGGTCAAGCCTTAAGTTGGTACCAGTGGATACACAGTAACAACCAACTCACATCCTGGTATACTTTCCTCTAGGCCTTGGAAACACGCTTTGCTCATTCATATTACGACGACCCTTCCAGTTCCCTCTTCAAACTGGTACAACGAACAACAGTAAACCTGTATTTAACTGAGTTTGAGAGACTGGCAAACAGAATCGTTGGTCTAGCCCCTTCATTTTTACTCAGTTGCTTTATTTTTGGATTATCACCATAAATCCGCCGCGAAGTTCAAGCTCTTCGCCCCACAACCTTATCTCACGCCACTGCCCTAGCCAAGCTGCAAGAAGACAAAATCGAAGACCGCAAAAGACTCTTCAGAGGTAAACCATCGTCCCACACCTCTCCTTCCAACTCCAACCAACCCTACATCTCCTCCTTCCAATAACCCCACCCCGTGTTATTTTTCGCAAACTATCACCAGAAGAAATGGCCACCCGTCGCGAAAAAGTACTATGTTATAACTGTGACGAAACATTTACCCCTACCCACAAATGCAAAGGTCGATTCTTCCTCCTCATCTCGGAAGATGAAATCGACGCCGACAAACTACAACCCTCACCCTCCATTGACCCACCCACAATAGATCCACCCCAGATTGCTACTGAACCTTCCGACGGCCAAATCAGCTTCCACGCTTTATCTGGCTGCACTGACCCAGCAACAATCCGTATCGCCGGTCGTATTTTTGATGACAGTTCAATACCAAATGCATATTTGTTTTCTTTTTTTTAATCAATAATTGGTATCAATTATAGAGGTAAAAATAAGTTATATGGTTCAACAAATTGAGTGACAAAGTGAACAAAGAACCAAAGTTCAATTCTTAACCAGATATTACGTACCTCGCGACCGAACTCTGAATTATCTGGGTCCTTTTCCTGATAACCAAAGGTTATATATTACCAAAAAACATGACCATTTTTTTTTTTTTTGACGAAAAAAAAAGACAAAGTTATCGATATTTTTTTTTTCGAATACACTAAAACATGTTATATACTCCAAAAACAATTTTTTACGAAGTACCTTATTTTTTTTATGGGTCATGCTAATCGGTGCCCCAGGGGCACTAGTTAAGGATACCAAAAGAAGTAATTTTTGCATTGAAAAAAGCATTTTTTATACTTATAAAAAGTAGATTACACAATTTTCAATACATTCATACCTTATTTAACTCCTTAACCGGTGCCCTAGGGGCACTAGTTAGCATTTTCCTTTTTTTATTTGTTTTGAAATACCTTATTTTTTAATTATGTTTTTCCAGAAAAAGAATACTTTATGCATATGACGATGATACATTGATATATAGGTAACTTTTGGCTTTGGGGAATAATTAGATGCCGAATAATCTACAACTCCATATGATCGGATGGCTTATATTGTGCAGCAGGGACGGCAGCAGATATATTGCAGCCGAGGATCCCTATTGAGAAAAAGAGCAGCGACAAACACTGCATTAATTTTCACTGACGTAGTCATAGGATTTTCTTATGACGTAGCTTTCGCCTTTCGCTACTCAAAATGTGATTGAATGAATATGAAGATAAACAATTACAACAAATACGTAGAAGAAAAAAATGAAAATAAGAAAAAAATTATTAATTAAATTAGGCAAATGCTAACATGTGCCCCAAGGGCACATTTTAAGGTGTATTTAATTAACTAATATTTCACTTAATTTACTTCAAAAATAGTAATAATCAACTTTATTAATTAAAATATATTGTCACTATATTTATTACCCATTTAAAAGAATTGAAAAGATAAAATATGATATGCTGCCAAATTTGATTTATGATCACGTTCCTGGTAATATGACCACAATTATATGCATCCAATTTTTTTTGGTTTGTTAACAATCAGGCTTATAGTACTCCTGATAATACTTCATTTATGCTAACTTCTATTTTTTGTTTTTTTTTTCTTTTCCGGTGAACAAGATCGAGTATTATAGTATTATGTTGTAATGGTAACAATTGTTAGTACTATTTTAGCTTTTGAATTGCTAATATGTTTTAGAATTTTATAACACTTACTATAATTTAATTATTTTTTCAACTTAAAAAAAAAAAGGTTTGACAAAAAAAAAAGTTTTGTAGAATTTTTGTTTGACCAAACTCGTCATCATATTTGGCAAGTATCATATTTTTGCCTATGCATTTTTTAAAATGGATAATAAATATAGTGAACCATATCTTTAAATTAATAAAGATGATTATTGCTATTTTTGAAGTAAATTAAATGAAATTAAATGAACCTTAAAATGTGCTCTTAGGGCACATGTTAGCATAACCCAATTAAATTAACATTATTTGTCATTTTACCTACTGTTCTGAGATAATTTGAATCAAGTACATTAAAAGTATATATAAGAGTAAATTATTAGGCTTAAATGCAGTTTTGCTAAGTTATTTTGATTGAATCATAATTTTACCATCTTTATTTTCGGAATTTTAACCCTCATATTTTATATTCCATACCGTCTTATTATATATAAGAAACACACTGAGAAAAACACACATATCAAAGAGACTTATTTTTTTATTAAAAATTTTAAAAAGTGATGTGTTATTCCAAAACTAACCCGGGAATGTGTTTGTGTAATTAATGTATAATATTAGAATAGGTTGCATTTTATACAATTTAATAAAGGTATACAAGGAATTATCTATTTAATAAAGAATAAATTTAAAGAGTGTTTCTTATAAAAAAGACCAATTTTTTTTCCAAAGTGTTCCTTATATATAGGACCAGAGGGAGTAATTCTTTGGATTTTGCCCCCTATAATTTTCAATTCATTTAACAAGTGAAATTACTATTTCTATTAGATGAAATAATTAAAACTTATGTTGAGATTAATTACTCAATATAATTTATGATATAACTTCTGACTAATTTTATGGTAAATATGCCTTAAACTTTTTGAATAAGATTAAATACTAAATAGATAAGTCCAAGCATGCAATGTAACTCCAATTACACGTTAGATAATTCCACACCTCATAAACTATCCCTTTACCATGTTATAACTACGCACCTACCCGCACTCATAGTGATTACATTCAAAACCAATTAATTAAGTATATAACATATGCCGTTAGACTATTTGATAAAAAAAAAGTATACAACATACAACTTGCTCCCACCGGTGTCAGCACTAGAACCAGCAGTAACAATTTCATGGGCAAGACCAGACAAAAAAATGGATTTAGCAGCTCTTCAAGACCAACACCTCTTTCTTTTTGATCTGTACATCGAACCAGATCTATTGACAACACAGAATTACACCGTGGACAGCTCAGGATCTCTGTCTGTGTCACAATTAAGCCACGGCTATTTGAGGAGTGATTAAATGAGCCATAATCAGACTTCTATATGTGGCCATGTTGACACAAATATTTGAGATACGACCGAGCTACCGGAACTCTGCGCACCAGCACTGTGTGGGGCCTGAGCATGCACACTACGCATTATCATAGACGTTTAAATATAAGTTATTGTATAAGTTATAAGTTGTGTTTTTTTCTTCCATAATTTATTATGAAAATCTTATTGAAATTGGCAGTTTGTGAATTGAACATATATGTATGAAGCTATTTTATACTAACATTAGTGCTTATGATATAAGATTAGTCTAGCTAAAGTTCCATAAGTAAATATGAGTCAAATATTTTATGGGGCAAAATCTAGAGAATTACAAATTAGGAGGGTTAAAATTTCGAATTTTGAAATAGGGGGTAAAATTCTGATTCAATCAAAATAGAGGAGGACAAAATTGCATTTAAGCCAAATTATTATTATTGATCTATTTATTCACCTAAAAGGTGGATTTTTTAGCCATTCTATTTAATCAAACTTTAAGCCTTGAATCTTGATAATTTTTATTAGACCATGTTCTGAGTTAGACATTGCAAACTCTAACTCAAGTCACTGTTTCCACCACTAATTGCACCTAAAGTGACTATGTGATAGCACCGACTCTGTGTAAGTGCAACAAGGCGCTTAGCAGTCCTCAAAATTTGAATTAGTATGGCTTCATGTCCTTAATTAGTACATTCTCAATTGTTATTTGCACATTTTGATTTGTGGCGCAATCTAGCCATTTCATTCTTTAAATCTATACTTAACTTTTTTATAAGAATCTAGATTAAGAGAAATTTTTTATCAATGGCAATGTCACTATGGGGATGCATATGCTACTTACTTTGATTAATCACAAGCCTTTCGATAGTACTTAAGTAAGTGGGTTTGTATTAAACATATCCTAATACTTTTTTTAGATTCAGATTCACTGCTGTCATTTTTTGACATAATTTCCCACTGTTTTAGATCGAACGGCTGTGATCAATGTGTCAGCAATACATCTCTACATTAATTAGTTAGTTAGTTAGTTAGTTACAACAGTATTCACTGCTGTCATTTTTGACAATTTCCCACTGTTTTAGATCTAACGGCTGTGATCAATGTGTCAGCAATACATCTCATACATTAATTTAGATCGAAAAGCTGATATGTTACTGCACTTAATCCTTTGATTCCTTTCCTTTTTTCCAACCAATACCCGACGGCCTAAGTTTTCAACCTCTAGATGATGAAGAGTTTTAAATGGTTTGGTTCAGTTCAGTTTTTTGGTTTTTGGGTTTTTATGACCTTACAAGGTGAATACTGTAAAAAAATTAACCTCTAGCTAGTAATTAAAAATCACGTGGATTGTACAATAGACAACAAATTCTTGGTACATTAATAGAGCACCCAACATATCTGTCTAAGTAAGAGTTCTACTTTCCTTCGTTTTAATTTCATGCTTCACAGCTAGTGGGTTCCTATATGGCAATCTACGTCGCTTTTGGGGGGACAACCAAACATGTCCCTCGTTCTAGCTTCTCCTATACTCTACGGAAACATGCATAGGTGAAGTAAATGGAAACGACCGTTTTTCAATTGTGTAAAATGTAATATTGATGTTTTTTTTTTGTGCAGATGAAGTAGGAATTGGTATGTGTCTTGGAGATGCTTTAGGCGGTTATATCCTTGCAAAACTAGAATGATTTTTGCCCAAATTTTACGTTCATGTTGAATGAAATGAACAGAGTATAGATGGAAAAGGAAATAATAAATTGTATCGAAAGGTAAACAAAGGATTGTAGATCCGAAATCTCTAACCAAGATGATTGGTCGAAGATAACGATCACACAATCAACAAGGCCAATTATATAGAAAGGTAAACAAATGATTGTAGATCCGAAATCTATAACCAAGATGAAAGGTTGAAGATAACGATCACACAATCATACATGTGTAAAATAAGAAAGTTTTGAGGGAGAGGAGGTTACACTTCACTCACATTACACATGAATTGAAAATGCAACACACACACTATAGTTATACTAATCATCCCTTAACAAACTCTTCCCATCTGCTATGCGCTTTCTTTACTCTCTTGCTAACACGTGGTCTAATCTTTTCTTTTCCACTACTACAAGAATTATTCTCTTGCAAATTTTGTGGGTCCCCTTGTGATTTGGCTGACTCATCATATTCTAGAAGGTTTGTGATATTTGGCTTCATTACAATACGTTCCCCATTAAAAACAACCTTGTCCTCAAGGTTGAGTGTAGGGAACTTGTTATGCAAGTCATCAAAGTCTTCCCATATAGCTTCAGCTGGAGTTGTTTGATCCCATTGTATTAAGATCTGATGGACTTTCTGTGATCCACTCATTGTTGTTCTAGCATCCAAGATTACTTTTGGTTGAATGATGGGACCAATTTCA
Source organism: Trifolium pratense (assembly GCF_020283565.1). Classification (NCBI taxonomy): domain Eukaryota; kingdom Viridiplantae; phylum Streptophyta; class Magnoliopsida; order Fabales; family Fabaceae; genus Trifolium; species Trifolium pratense. The sequence goes on from NC_060059.1 coordinate 18,053,180, forward strand.
GACATGGTCAATGGTAACGGCAGATATTGCTCTTGAGTTGTTACTTTGAAGGGTTTCAAACACATGGAATACAGGGTGAATTTTTGCATTGTCTGGTAGTTTTAGTTTGTAAGCCACCTTACCAATACGAGCTATAATCTCAAAGGGGCCAAAGTATCTCATTCCCAGCTTCTGATTCTTTCTCAAAGCTACAGATTGTTATCTGTATGGTTGGAGTTTAACCAAACCAACTCTCCCACCTGCAAATTCACTTCAGTTCTATTTTTATCTGCTTGCTTCTTCATATATTGTTGTGCCCTGTCCAAATTTATTTTCAATTGCTGCAAAATCTTGTCTCTCTCCATTAACTCCTCTTGAATTGTTGGTGAGTCATCTGCATGTGTTTCATATTTAGTTAAAGCAGGTGGCTCTCTTCCATATAGTGCCTTAAAAGGGGTCATGCTAATGCTTGTTTGGAAGGTTGTGTTATACTAGTACTCAACCCAAGAAAGTACTTTGTACCAAGACTTAGGGTTATTGAAAGAAAAACACCTGAGGAACAATTCCGAATCTTTGTTAAGAACTTCTGTTTGTCCATCTGATTGTGGGTGATATGCAGATGACATTGCCAAGCTAGTACCCTGCAATTTGAATAGCACATTTGTTCTTAGCACATTTGTTAACACGAGCATTAAATTATAAGGAATCTAAATATTATCTTTAGGACAGTAGTTAAGGAATCTAAATATAATAAAAATATCTTTAAACTTGTCTAGTAAATTCCTTAAAAATGTAAAAATAAATATTTTTTAATACAAAATTATTTTTAGTTTCCTTAACTAGTAAACCCTCCAAATCTATATAAAAGAAAAAATTACTTTTTAAATTCATTATAAAATTGGTGAATATAAACATAATATAGTCTAGATTTATAAATTTTACAATAAAATTAAAAATAAATTTTTTCCTTATATATAAGATCATAAAATATCAACCAAGATATTGGACTCAAGTGGTTAATGAGCTCTCCTAGAACGAATCGTTTAGGAGAACCCGAATTCGATTCCTGGTGGAACAATTCTTGGTCAGACTTTATGTGCCCCACATATTCTATTGGGAGGGGAGAACCCACTTTATGTGCCCCACATATTTTCTAATGGAGATTAATCATCACTAACGACGGTAAAAATTCCCTGCCAATATAATAGTAAAAAAAATGCTTAATTAGTAAAATAGTCCCTTAAAGACATTTTTGGTTTCACATTGGTCCCTTAAAGATAAAAATGACCGAATAGGTCCCTTAAAGAAAAAAAGATCTGAATAGGTCCCTTAAAGACATCCCCGTTAATCAGTTTGGTCTCTTAAAGACATATCCGTTAATCAGTTTGGTCCTCGAAAAAATGGACGAAAAGGACCAAACTGATTAACGGAAATGTCTTTAAGGGACCTATTTGAACCTTTTTTTCTTTAAGGGACCTATTCAGACATTTTTTTCTTTAAGGGACCAATGTGAAACCAAAAATATCTTTAAGAGATTATTTTACTAATTAAGCCTAAAAAAACATAAAATATCTGGTACTAGTTGACCCTAATTAAGAAAAGAACACATCATGTCATTCAATGTAAGGTCCATGACCGCTAATATTGGATAGCAAGATAAAAAAATGTTGGGATGTCATTAATGTGAATGTGAGTTGAGTTCCATCATAAACTCAAAACGACAAACGTCTTATACTTGGGACCCCTTATACTTTCACACATGAGATGATTGTAGTAACTTTTTCCAACTTTATTATCCAAAACCACTTTGAGGAACCACGCGTCGATTTTATGTTCACAATTCAGAATCCACGCATTTCGCGTGGTAGTACTTTCTTTCTCTTTTTGGTCAATTTCGCATGGTGCTTTATTATTTTATAATATTTTATTCGTAAATATTAACACATGGTTCAAAAATTTGACGTGGAAAATAACACGTTTCATGGAAAAAATAAAATAGTATTTGTTTAAAAATACATCTTACTGTCCCCGTGAACTTAACTCAGTCGATAGAGATATCACACTATATGTGCAGGAGCACGAGTTCAAATCCGGGACACTCCACTTATACGGTGAATTTTTCTAACTACTTGACAAAAAAAAAAATACATCTTACTATTTTTATAAGAAAAATTATAAAAAATACTTCATCTGATCCTCTATATAAGAAAAAGTTTATTTTTTAAATTCATTGTAAAATTGATATATTTAGACAATATTGTAATAAAAATTATGTCTTGGGAAAAACGCTTACATAGATGCAATCTCAAATAAAAAATATTTTACTGTAATAATTCATTGCACGAGTGGAATAAAAAAATAGTAATATACTCAAATAAAAAGAAATTTAAATAAAATAATTTAAATTTGTATAAAAAAAAAAATTGAATTTGAAGTTGCACACATATAAAACATGTTTTAAACCGCTAATTTGGTTTAGAGATAAACAATTTGAATTGTATGTTAGATATCTTGAATTTGATTTTCAGCTCTATTATTAAAGATTAAAATAAAAAAAACATGTGTTTCCTTTTAAACAAATTTGAGTTTTGAGCATCATTCAATAAATTCAAATGAACGCATAAAAAGTATATGCATTAGATTTACTTTCAATTTAATGAGAAAATAAATATTGGACGTACATGTTTTTGTTAGGATGAATAATGTAATAAGCTTTTCACCAAAAACAAAAAAAAAAGTAATAAACTAATATTAAACAAACTATATATATATATATATATATATATATATATATATATATATATATATATATATATATATATATATATATATATATATATATATATAATTTAAGTTTTACACAAGATTAATAGTTTATTTTTTATGTGTATTTTTATATTTTACTGAGCATATTTTCATGGTTTTGAATAAATGATATATTTGGTTTTAGGATTAAATATGAAAATGGTCCCTGCAATTACGGCCTGTTTTGATTTTAGTGTCTCTGCAAAAAAAAAAAAAAATGATTTTAGTCCTTGCAAAATACCAGAACTTTTAAAAAGGTTCTTGAGGTGAATTTTTAGCTGACATGTCAAGTAGTTGATGATTTGGCAGATGCTGACTAAGATTTTTGATGACGTGGAATTAACATGTTATTTTTATTTAAAAATTAAAAAATGGAAAATAACATGTCAGATTTTAAAAAAAAAAAAAACAAAATACATTGAAAAATAAAAATAGAAAATTAATATACTTACAAAAAAAGTTAATATATTAGATTCAAAAATATATTATATTTAAAAAAAATTATCAAATTTTTCTTTTGGCAGTAAATAAATTATCAAAATAGAAGAAAGAAATCATGCAAAGAAGGGGCAAAAATTAAGGTTCATGAATCAAAGTCGCTATTGAAGGATAAATCACGCAAATAAGAAAGAAAATGTGGAGTAGCAAAAGTGGTTCGTCTTCTTCAGTAGAAAAGCTTCTTGTGTGTGGGTGTCAATTACCCATGGTGATGTACAAAGCCAATAGTCGAAAACGAAATTACAAAAACAAAATTGAGGAAGATGAACAACAACAAACAGTAGAAGAACTCACGAAGAAGAACTCTACAATTTTAAGGGGATGAACAAAAACTCTTTCTTATCCTTTTTTTTTTGAACAGCAAATATATTATTAACCAGGTCTCTGCACAAGACGAACAGAGACCGGTAAAAAAGTAACTACATAACAAGGCGCCGTATATATGCGGAACGCCAAAAATAAACACCAAACACAAACACCACCTAATAGAGGTCCACCTCCTAATCCCAAAATCAGAAAGGCACCTCTCAGATTTCAAGCCACCAAAGACATTAACCGAGTCCCAAAGTTGCCACTAGATCGACACAAACTCCCGATCTCGAATCAAAAGTGATCGGCCCATCAGAATCCAAAAAACAGCTCCTTCAGGCTAAAAGCTGATGAGATAACGATAGAATGAGAACCTAGGAAGATAAGTCTCAGCTTGAAGACGCCCTACATTTCAAATGACGGCAAAGCCAACACACACAAAGCAGTAACCGGCAGAAAAGTCTCAGCTCGCAGACCACCTCAAAATATTGAACACCGACACGGAAGTGGTCAACCAGAAACACAAGAAACCTGCAAATCTCAACAGATTTGGACACTGCAAATCTCAATAGATTTGGACACCAACAGAGACTCAAAAAGAATCCTGCAAATCTCACAGATTTGGAAAGCGGTCAGATAATCAAGTATCCTAGAAAACCATTACACACGGCATCAACCAAATATCGGCGGCGCCATCCAAAATGCCACCCATCACCACTGTACGTGTCAACCCCACCACCACATTACCTTACCAAAACCTCGGCCACTACCACTCCAAACAAGACTCACCACCGCAACACCAATATCTCACCAAACCTCCGGATCCACACCGAACCACCACACTCGCCGGAAAACAGCAACAAAACACCGAAACAAAGTCTAAATCCGCACCAGCACAGGATACGAGATCCGCACCAGCACAAAATCCGAACCAACAAAGCCCAAACCCGCAACAACAACAACTTTCCGGCGCGGAGAAGAACAGCAAGCAGATGAGGATCAAAGAGGTTCAGAGATCGACAACGGTGAAACGGAAGAGCTCGCCGAAAAGCAGAGCACAACCACAACTCAACACCAAACAAAGCCACCATATTCCAACATCACCACCATCACAAACACCACCCATCACTACCGTACGTGCCAACCCCACCACCACATCACCTCACCTCACCAAAACCACCACGATCAAAACCCGAACCGGCGAACCCGTCGGAATGTTTCCCACCAATTCACGGGTGTCAAGCCAGATCCACGCACCAAGCAAAACGAAAATTGACCACCAAAACTAAACCGGAAACCACACCAGAACCTCGCCACCACCCCCACACAACATCATCCCCTCACAGCCTCCGACGGCGTCGGAAACGAAACTGGATCTACCACCACCAGAGCCGCCATCTACCACCGGGAAATCAGGAGGTGCGATAATGAACGCCCCGAACACCACGAAGAAGAAAAAAGAAGACGAACACGAAGAGGAAAAGCTACTGGCGCCGGAGAAGAAGCACACAGAGCCTGCGTCGATTAAGACGCGGTGGTGCGGAGGACTGACCTCATCCTCGTCGCACCACCACCATCGTCTTTTCTACATAGTGAAAGGAGAGGTTTGGATTTTAGGGAGGATTGGAAATCTGAGATGGTGACGGAGAGAAGCGGTAGAAGAGTTTGAATCTCTCATGATTTAATGGAGATAATACTCCCTCCGTCCCAAAATATAAGGAAAAATTGGTCAAAGAAAGTTGATGAATTTTGTTAAGAATTTGGACTAAATACATCAATTTTGGTTGACCAATTTTCCCTTATATTTTGGGACGGAGGGAGTAAGTTATAAGTTTTAATAGTACTATTAAATCTATGCAAGTATAATATTCCCCATAGATCTCATTGCCCTCTCTCTAAGGATGTCCGACAAACTTGTCTCTTTGACATTGATATGATGATGTTCAACCTCACTGAAAATATTATTCAGCCTCTTTCTTATCATAATTTTCAATTTCAATTAACCTCACCGTCAAAATAAAATCAGCCCCTATCGGTTTGAAGAAGATGAACAGAAACTGTGTTTTTCTTCTTTGCGTGATTTCTTTCTTCTATTTTGATATTAAAATCTAATATTTTTTTTAAATATAATAATATATTAACTTTTTTTTTTGTAAGTGTATTGTAATTTTCTATTTCTATTTCTATTTTTCACTTTATTTTGTTTTTTTTTTTTAATCTGACATGTTATTTTCTATTTTCTTAATTTTAAATAAAAATTAACGGTTAATTTCACGTCATCAAAAATCCTAGTCATCACCTGCCAAATCATCAACTACTTGATATGTCAGCCAAAAATTCACCTCAAAGACCTTTTTAAAAGTTTTGATATTTTGCAGGAACTAAAATCAAAACAAGCCGTAATTACAATGTTCGTTTTCATATTTAAGCCTTGATTTTATTGTGTATCATAATAACATGCTATTTTAAGTCAAGTCTAATTTGCAAGCATTGTGGTGTGGCATGGCAACAGGCTACATTTGATTGTATTTTTTTCATTTTTTTAATAACATTGTACTTCGCTAATAAAACAAAACAAAATAAAAAGGTACCGAAAAATTATTTTTGTATATACTAATAAGTCGAAATAGGGTTAAATTGTAATATTTTAGTAAGTACTCTATCTCTCAATCCATATATCATATATGCTTCTATCTATGAAAATAAATGTATAACCTCGTTAGTTTATTTTTCCTAACAACGGGGACACGTGGATCGTTCATCATAGTCATCTTGTTATCAAACAACGCATGTGACAATCACAAAGGATAGAAGAACATTTTAGATTTCCAAACCACACTTTATTTTTCTTTATATGAACAGGCTATTTTATGCCGTATCCGATCCTAAAATATACCTCTCAACTTTTTGGCGCTTATTGATTTGATCGTTGCAGTGTATACTACCACCTTTCGACGGGGTTCAACCACCAACAATAGTCCTAACATTGCGACGAACTAATAAATTAAAAGATCAATGAACTAATAAGTTGATGAAATTAAATTTTAATACGAGAACACGATTTATATAAAATTTAACTTTATATGACATTTTATTTAAGTTTTATTTTATAATAATACATTTAAGCATATAAAAATTGTTATAAGCTAGCTACTATACTTAAATTACATAACATTAGAAATTTATGATTTGAAATAAAGTACACAATTTAATATAATAAATAATTTATATTTACTTAAATTTGGCCTAATTACTTCTTATAGGATAGTCAGAAATATATTTTATTAAAAAGAAGTATAATATGTATAACCTAATAATTTTATAAGATAGGTTCATTAATTAAAATGACAAGAATAAAATGAGATAGAAATAACAAATATTATTGATATGAAGCAAACATTGATACACAAACTGAACCTTAACCTGAAATACAAACACTTCAAGATTATAACACAAACAAAGTACTGAAAACAACACAACACAAAAGAGTTACATAGACAGACACATTTTAATTTATTTTATGACAAAGTGGCATGAGACATAATAACCAAAAGGTTGATCAATGTCCCACACTCTTATTCCAACATCAAACAACAAAACCCACTTTCCTAAAGCCACAATGAATCCTAATGTTTAGAATTTGCATTGGTCTTATTGTGGCAACACTTATAGCTAATGAAAATTTCCATGGTACTTGGACAATCAGGACATTTGATAGTCTCAGGTAACTTTCCAGCAACAATAGGAACTTCAAGGTGTGAGCAACGATGAGTCACACGAGCAACACTAGTGTGATACTCTGTGAATGCAAATTCAAACCCTTTCTTAATCACAAGATCTTTCCATTTCTCAAATTCAGCAACAGTTTTGAGAATTGTAGAACCATGACCACTCAATACCACAGATGGTCCTTTACTAAGGAGAGCCCAACCGGTTTCATTTTTGTAGGACAACAATTTTTGAACTTCTTGAGTCACTACATCAGTTGTTTTGTGAATTTTAGTCACAAAGAGACTCTCAATTCCGCCCCAAAAACGACTTATGAGGTTTTTGTCTTCCTTGTCAACATAGAAGAGCTCAATGGAAATCTTTGCCTCTTTTATTGTTGCATCGTTGGATAGAGCAGTTGCATACTTAGTGAATTGTTGGATCCATTCTTTGTCATGACCTCCATAGTAGAAAATGTGTTTGCCCTGTTCAATCTGCATCATAGGAAGAATCACATTCTTTAGTAGTCTCAAATATGTCATATGATGAATGTAATATCTATGTACCACTAACACCGACACTTCTGATCAAACATGTGTCCTGGTATCCGACACATATCAATGTCGAACACTGACAGAACACTGACACATCTGATTATATTGAATCATGTGATTTTTTCAAAAATTTATCGGTGTAAACTTGTTACAAAAAAATTGTAAGGAAAAAGATAAAATAAGTTCATTGTTCAACTTAATTATTTTGTAAAATTTACATACCGATGTGGTTATGTTGCGGTCAATGGTACCTACAACAGATACAAGCCAATTCCTTTCTTTTTGTATTCTTTCTTCATCAACAAGTGTAAAAGGGAAAGCCTTAATTCCATAAGCTTTAATCAAATGAAATGCATTTGGGTGTTGAACTTTTCCTTGAGGACTAAACACCACAAAAGTAGTTTTCTTTTTGAAGTCCCATTCTTCATTAATGAACTTAAATCCTGCAATGTTTTCAACATTCGACACCACATACCACGGTATCTTGCTCTTCAAAATCTCGAATTTCTTGTGGAGTTGTTCGTTCCATGTTTCCACAATTGGAATCCAAACAATTTTGTATTGTTCATTTGTTTTGATAGATTCATACACTGTTCTTACTGCTGTAATTTCTTCATCTGTGACATCTAGAGTTGAAATGAACAGATACACATTCTTCTTTTTTAGGACAACATTAATGTCAACCTGCACGATAACAAATTAATCAAATTTAAAAACTAGGTAAAAAAATCGGAGGATCAGCTAGTAAAAGAGAAAAAATAATTACTAACATTTATTATTTAATTTTTATTAAAAAAAATCAACATTTTAATGTTTTCAACATAGGATAATACTGTATCTACCAAATATATGTGTGGATATTGGTTCTCCTATACATCATTTTCCTATAGTACATTAGTACTGACTATTTTACTAAATTTAACTTGGTTATTCAACTGACATCTTGGGATGATTATAACTCGGCAATAGATATATAAGATTCTATACTCTTGACCACACATATAGACAAACATATATGACATTTTTTTTTTTTTTTTGACTTAATATTTGACATGTTATTGTTTCATGGATTTTAATATAATACAATTCTTTTTTTTTTTTTAAATGTAGAAGAGGCTATCTTGGAGAATATTCAAACTCCCTCTCATGTATTATATGATCAAACTCTTATACATCTCTCATCTTATAAATATATAATGCAAAATTCATATGATAAATTTTTTTTCTATTACTATAAATTTTAAAAAGGAATGCAATATTAATTTTTTATAACAAAAATATACAAGCAACAAATTTTTTAATTTAGTGACAAGAAACGAACCGTGGTCTTGGTAGCACCATCGTAAAGCAATTGTGGAACACCCTTAGGAAAAATCAGAAACGAAAGCACCACAGTTATCTCAGTTGGAGTTTGTAACAGTTTCTTAAGTTGTTGGATGTACGTTGCTGTATCTGAAATTAAGAATATTTCATCACATTAGCCTAGAATAATGATTTATATTTTTTTACAATATATTATTATTGCATTACTGACTTTTTTTTTCTAATGGCAAAATAATAATATATTAATAAAAACAAATTTTTTATGGTGAACTAAAAATATAATGACATCAAAGAAAACAAAAGACATCCCGATTGAATTGATACCTCTTGTGTTTTCCAATCCTTTGTCGAATGCTCATAATAATAAAAATGATAAATTACAATGGGGGGACCAAACCTTACCCAAAAATAATGGAAAAAGGGGGAAAAACAACAAAAAAAATGAAAACGCGAAAAGAAAGCTAATTCGCTAACTTGTTCTCACAACAATTCCAAATAACCATATTGATTCGGCAACGCATAAAACAATAGAACAAGAAAATAGAACAAGAAAAAACATGAGAAAAAAAAAAGACACCAACAAAAAAACTAAACACCTTAACCTCCCAACATAAGAAGATCCGAAACCACATGCTTTACTGACCTATCTGTTGACGAGCGAGAGTGATATGCTTCCTTAGTCTGATGAGGATGATGTTGATCTTTTGACCATAGTGGGAAAGTTCTTGCTTATGCTCCCTTAATAATTCATCAAATTAATTAACAAACATATATGAAAAAAAATAATTTATTAGGGTGCTGCAAATGATAGGTGATGATTATGGGGTGCCAACATAATTGGAATGTCATAGTTATCATGTGATGCATGTGCACGCTAATGTTTTATATATAAAAAAAATACATGAAAAAAAATAATTATATCATGGTTTTGGAAATTGACACAAACACATCAAAAAAATGTGTTAAAAAATTATGATTACGGTTAAACAAAAAAAAAAATCAATAATAACTTACGATTCAGTGACGAGGCAATCCAACTGAGTAACAATGGCAGCAATAGTGATGATGGTCCAATAGACATCAACAGGGATTTGTTCAACAGCAACCTCCAAAGCAGGAACAACCTTTGTGTCATACCTCTCATTAAGGTTGTCCAATTCCAGTATAAATTCCAACACTTGCACAGTGATTTTCACCAAACTGTTAAGCTCAGTAATGGCTTGACGATGTTTTTGTATCGCAGCAGGCTTTGTGAGAATCGGAACTCTTTTGAGAAAAGCAACAGATTTGGCAAGTGGGTCTGTTGGTAAATGTTGTTCAAGCAACCAGAATTCACCAAATTCAAGTGCAAATGCAGAGAGTGTGAGAACTGCTTTTGCTTCCCAATCATAGTGTGAGAGATTGTTCAATATGGCCAAAGTTGTTTTGTGTGCAGTTACCTCACTTGGTTGCTTGCATGACAACTGTTACCATAATCATAATTATTTTATCAATAACTTTCGTAAGTAATTAATGTTTTCAAATTCTTGTTTTAATTAACTATTTCTTGATATTTATTCATGCTATTTTTTTTAATGGTAAATATATTATATAAAATTATAAAAATGAAAATTATAAGAGAAAGTTCAGTACAACAAAGAGGTACCAGAAGTACATTTAATTTAATCAGAACCTAACAATCTATGAGAAAAGACGGACGAACAGAGAAACCGTATTTGACCCAAAATTTAATTTATGTTAATATTTAGAACTAAAGGCAGTGTGTGCATTGTTGGTCCATAGAGTCATATAATTTGTAGATGATGATAATGATTTATTTAATTTATGTTTATATATTTAGAATTATAAAGGGAGTAGTATGTGAACTGTTTGGTCCATAGAGTCATATAATTTGTAGATGATGATAATGAGCATACTCATCAAATAAATCCATGTTTCTCAAAAAATTATAGTATGTAATTTTTTTATTATCTTTTTCGTTTTTACCAAATATATAGTCTATATATTTATATATCCAATACATTTCATCAGATAAATAATTGTAGTTAACAGATATAGTAGTATTTTCTAAATTAACATAGTAAAGTGTCGTAATGATGAGATATAATTATACACACAAACAAGTTAGACAGCATTTATATCAATAACTCTTCCTTTTTTTGTATAGTTTTTATAGAAATTTTGTTTTTATTTAATTTTCATTTACAAAATTTATAGCAATATTAGTTACTTCTTTGTTAAAATTATTTTAACTATTAATTGCATAAACAAAAATAAATGAAATAATAAATAATTATGAGTATTATATATGAGAAAATTAATTCTTTCAAAATTACAAAATTTATTAATTTTATTTGACTTCTTAATAAATTAAAAATGTAACAAAAAATATGATATTAAAAAGTAACCAAAAAAAAATAAATTTAAAATAACAATTAAAAATGAATTGTGTGTGTGTGCATGAGAGTAGGTGAGTGTGCCTAATTGTATGTATGTATGTTTGTTGAGTCACTTTAATTAGTGTGTGTTAGTTATACAAAGATGAGTGAAGTATTATGACCTCAGAAGAAATCTGTTTGAGGGTGCAGAGTGGTGAACTAAAATTTGGGATCAGAGACTTTTCATCTGTATGCTCCAAGCTAACTTTGGTACCCTGTCAAAATTTTCTACTATTAATAAAAACTATATTTTAATTTAAAGGAAAATTAATTATGTAGCAAAAAGTGTATAATATATAGACCTGAACAACACTATCAACAATGTGTGTTGAACGTGCAAGAGTGTTATGAGCAAGGGTGAAAAGAGAAACTGCATCAAATTTAGTGTCACTATTGTGAACATGAGTTGAGTAAATTTGTTCCAAAATTTGCTCATCAGTCATGGTTAAGGGGTTGTTCTCAACCTCATCAGAATGGAGGAGAGTCTTAAGGGTCTTTTTTACGACACTGGCCATGATTCTAGCTTGTTAAGGAAAGTTTGGGAATATTGGATGCAAAATGGGTTGATGAATCCATAAGCCCAAAACCTAGCCTATTTATAATGCCAAAAAGTGGTAAATTTATTGTTTTTGAAGGGCAAATTTGTATTTATGTAAATACAAGATGGTGACAAGTGTATTGATGATTTGTATCACGTGGATCGGATGGATATAGGGAGAGTATCGTGTCTTTGGTCATGACGAGATCGTACATTTTAGGTAGGGGTACTTTAGGGTTTTTTCATTAACAGAATAAGTAATATTATATGTCTTGAAACTCAATACATAGCTACAAGCCTACAAGGATATAAAAGTTTTATCATAAGGCAAAAGAAAGAAATAAAGGCATCAAAATTTACTAGTTTTGATTTGACAATCAAAGTATTTCTGTTTTGTCAATAAACTAAAGTAGGTACCATTTAGAATGCACAAATCGTAAAATTTGTGCATGAAAGCACAACTTTATACAATTAAATGTGGACCATTGATATAATATAAATATATTCTAATGGTTGAGATTCATTTTGTTTTTTGACTTGTTACTTTTTTGGTGACTTATTGTAGATAGGGATAAAAAATTGCGGCCCCACCAATCCATTATTAAAATGACATAAAATTCTGTTTTTTTGTGTGTGTGTTGGGCTAAGATTTTTTGAGCCCAAATATTTTTATGACGGCATAGTTTAAGTTTGTTTTTAATCTCAATTAAATTTCTATATATTATTTGAACAAAACAAAAAAAAAATTCTATATATTATTGTACCGCTTTTCCATATATTCTACGCCGACGAGGGCAACTAAATTTTAAAAAATCATCTATAAGATTGTTTATAATATTTGGTTGAAATAGTTTAATTTTCCATGTCACATTAAGAAATTAGAGTGAAGTGGAATGATATGACGAAAAATATGGTTGTGATTGGTTGACAGTGTAAATGCATATTCATTTTTTTCTAAATTATTTTATTATTATTAGCGGGCTAGAGTCTGCTTGTGTCTAACTTATATCCACAAAAAAAACTTCTCTAATTTATTTTATTATTACTAGCGGACTAGAGCCTGTTTGTGTCTAACTTATGTCCAAAAAAAGACATACGTTATGTTATGGTGAGTTTGTTAATACAAAAATTTTGCTATTAAAAAATGACGTGTCTTATGTTATGATGAATTTGTTAATAAAAGATTTTTATTGCTAAAAGAAATAAGGATATTGTTGGTATTTTGAAAAATCGACACCAAAAATATTCGTATCCTCTTTATATTAACTTATAAAGCTTAAATATCACATTAGTTCCTGTATGTTCCCAGTTTTTTGGTTTTAGTACCTATATGTTGTTTTTTTAAAACAGTCCCTGCATGTCCAATTCCTTTTGGTTTTCGTCCATCCCCTCTCAAAAATGCTGATGTGGCAAATGAAGGACCAAAACTAAAAAAAATAAAAATATTATTGAAGGACCAAAACCAAAAAATAAAGTTTAAAATCCCTAAAATTAAAAAAAATTGTTTTTACTTTAATGTTTTTTAATTTTAAAAATAAATAAAAAAACAATTTTTTACGTAAGACAAGTTATATTATTAACAACTTTTTAGTGCCTTAATGGTCACTTGTTATTAGTTTGTGCAATATTAAGTCTCCATTTGAATTAACTTATTTTTGAGCTTATTCAAACAACTTATACAATATAAATTAGGTTTTATGCTATTTTATAAGTCCACACTAGTGAAAATTGTATTGTATAAGCTATTTTATCATAAACTAACTTGACAAACTTATAATACTCCCTATTGGTGAATTAAAATAAAGCTATAATAGGAAAATAAGGTGTAAAAATACACTTTCTTAATTATTTTTTTTTCTAAAATGTTAAGTAATTTAAAACGGAGGGAGTAATACATAAAAATTGCATAAGCTGTTTGCGTAAACTCAAAAATAAGCTAATTCAAATGGGGCCTAAGTTGATGTGCAATTTTAAGCATACTCCCATTATAGCCAGATTTTTTACCATGTCCTAAACCAATTTTAGCACACTGTGAACAAGTTTTTACACTATAGGCTTATGGATTTTAATTTTTAGCACTCTTATATATATATATATATATATATATATATATATATATATATATATATATATATATATATATATATATATATATTTTAAATTTTGTTTTCTATTTGAAAAAAAAATGGTTTTTTTAAAAGTAAATAATGTTAAAAGTTTGTTTTTAATTATTCTAGGGATTTTGTTTTTTTGGTTTTGGTCTTTCATTAAATTTTTTTTTTTTTTTTTGGTCCTTCATTTGTCATGTCAGCATGTCATATGTCGTGTCGTTAGCCACATCAGCATTTTTGAGAGGGGAGGGATGAAAACCAAAAGAAATTGGACATGCAGGGACTATTTTTTAAAAAAAAAAAAATATACAAAGGACTATAACAAAAAAAACGAGAACATACAGGGACAATATGATATTTAAGCCTAGATATAAATATAGATTACTATTATTATTTTATTAATGGACTAACCCCGGCCCATTTCATTTTACATTTTTTCTTCTTATTCAATATATTTTATATTATTTTGATGTATAATTAGTTCTTAATAATTATCAATTTTATTGAGATATTATTTGATACAAGTGTAAATAATTTTTACATCAACACTAAAAATCAATTAAACTCTAATTTTAGGTAAATATACCCCCTTTTATTAGGCTTACACATTTAAATATATTTTTTATAATAATTTATCAATTAAATGATAAATTTTCATTGATATTATTTTTACAAAAATCACAAAAATGTGTTTTTATCAATTAAATGATGGGCTAATGGTCCGACCCATTTTTTACGGCTCTAGACATATATATAGGCACAAAATAAGTTAATAAATTTCACCATCAAATGACTCTCACTATCATAAAATATATTTTAAAATAATTTAAACTTGTTTGTGTCTATATCTGTGAATCGAACACTCTTTTGTTTTAAAAAAACGAAAATGCTAAACAGTGCCCCCAGGCACTAGTTAAGGATGCAAAAATAGTAATTCGGCATTGGAGTTTGTGCAGTCAACTTCTCAAAAGTTTAAAAAGTGTTATTTTCTTTTCAAAACTTTCTAATTTTAGTTTCCTTAACCAGTACCTCGGGGGCACTGGTTAGCATGACCCTTAAAAAAATAATGTAAGAATCCTAATTTGTGTTAAATCAGTGTTCACTCCTACTGTCCTCCACATCGTTTGGTATAAAAAAACAAGAATGAGGAAGGGACAAGTTTGGTTGTCCCGCAAAAGAAAAGAGATGGATATTGGAATTTGGAGAGCCCCTACTACAACAAAGTTGTTGTCTATTATTACCAGTAATTAGTAATAAAGTTGTTGTCTATTATTATCAGTAATTAGTAGTAGAGGTGTGTTATTTGAAATTCTTTTTTTTTTTTACAATCAATGGGACACCTTAAGATATACTCCCTCCGGTCCTTATTATAAGGAACAGTTTGACAAAAACACACAGACCAAGGAGACCTATTTTTTTTATTAAAAATTTTAGAATGTTATGTTTAATTCCAAAAATAACCCTGGTCTTAATTGATTGTTGTCTCTTGTAATTATCAATATACTAAATCACTATTCTTAATTCCAATGTAACTCCTCCTATACACAAGGCTCCAATTTACGTGTCCCTTTGTTTACTAAAATTTGCCTACAATTTTTTTGTATAGGAAATGTGTGTGTAATTAATGTTAAACATTGGAATAGGTTATATTGGAGTATACAATTCAATTCAATAAGGGTATAAAAGGAATTACTTGTTTAATAAAGCATAGATTTAAGAAGTGTTCCTTATATAAAGGACCAAAAAAAAAATCCAAATTGTTCCTTATAATAAGGACCGGAGGGAGTACAAGGCAATATGAGTGTTGACACAAAAATTGTTAAGAAGTCTCACATCGATTTGAGATGGTTTTGACAAGTGTTTATAAGCAAGTGATAATTCTTACCTTATAAATTGATTTTGTAAGAATGAGTTAGACAAAATACTCAATTCTAAGAAAAATGGGGGTAGCTCAGTTGGCACTTGCTGACTGAGCGGGTGTAGGCTGTTGGTCAGGGGTTCGATCCTTGGCAGCAGCAATTGTAGTATTTTCTTTGTAAATAAGTTGGTGGTACTTATAAACCATCAACTTTTATTGAAAAAAAAAAAAAAGACAAACAAAAAAATTATTAAAAAAACTAAAATGAAGTTGTAAGAAGGGTTTTCCATTATATTGTCCCAAAATTGTTGTCAACATAACATGTAGGTCTATGAAGTTTCGATACATGACATGATACCGATACGATATGACACCATTACGGCGATACGAGAAAATTTTCAAAATTTCCGATACGATACGGCCGCGATACGTTATTTAAAAATTAAATTTAAAATTAAATATATATAAATGCACAATATATAAACATAACTAAAATCGACAATGATAAAAAATTAACATTCAAATTACTCAAATCGAGCAAACAAGTGACAATATATTAGAGGCAAAATTAAACTAAAGGTCCTTTATCTTATTTATTTGGAGATCCAAAGGACCTCTAGTGTAATTTTGCCTATATTATATCTTAAGTTAAGTACTACCTAAAAAAGAGGTGGGATGGGTAGCTCAACTGGTTAAGCTGGTTGAGCTAAGGGTTAAGGAGTTGGAGATCCAAAGTTCAAGTCTCGGAGAAAAACTAACATACTCTAACATTCAATACTTACGAGGAAACACGAATTGTATCAGTCTTCTTTCTTACGTTTCTATTATCAAAGAACATTAATTGTTCGATACTTTTTCGATACGCGTATCGAAGAAGTATCTGACACATATCAGTTATATATATTTTTTGAAAAATAATATTAATTGCCGTTACTTCTCCGATACGTGTATCGGAAGGTATTGGACGAGTATCGATATCGAGTACGTATCGGACACGATACTTCACCATTTTTGAAGGATCGGGGCTTCCCACTCTCAACTACTCTCAATTATAAATAAAAAAAATTACTTTTTTAAATTTATTGAAATTAATTAATTTATTCTTAGTAATTTAATCGTCTATATTATAGACTTAGATAAAATATTTGTTCAATTAATCTAAATTTTTTATCTTTGGGTTATAGTTGAAATTAAAAGAAGTACCAAAAAGTTGTTGTCTACCATTTTCATTGTATTCTACCTTTTTATTTGGCCGAATATCTTCTTCGTTATTACCTGAAAAAGAATTACAAGAATTATAGAGGATTTTATTTTTACATAGATACATGTTTATTAAATTAATTAATCACTTAGCTAGAGTATCTCAAAAAAAAAAAAAGTACTTTAAATGGTTATTGTTGAACTTAAAAATGAGCCATAGAAACGTTGATAGCTCCTAACAGTAATTTCGTTTTCTTCTAGTGATTGCGTTGACAGAAGAATTATGTCTCTCAATTGTGACTTCTTTAACTACTCAAAAGAACATTAAGTATGGTGTAAGCGGCAATTTTGCTCTACTGAGCTAAGAAATACAAGTAAAATATAACTTATTTGGGCATACACAAATGAGATAATTTAAAAGTAAAACAATTTAGTCAATTAATTTTAAAAATTTTTGTGTATGTGCCTAGGTGAAAATTATTTAGGTTTGTGTCTAGCTAATGTTCACGAGTGACTGTGGTGGCGGTGCTCCACATTTGACTGCCCATTCTCCATTTTTTGGGGGTTAGGGGTGCTCGCGGCGCGGTTGGTTTGGTTTTGAGTCATAAAAGTCATCCTATCCGCGAGATAAAAATGCATGCAGTTCAGTTTGGTTCAGTTGGTTTTTGAAAAGTCATCCAAACCAATGCGGTTAGAGTTAGTTCGGTTTGTGCGGTTTATCACGATATAAAAAATATGATAATATTTCCAACTTGTTACAAAATAAACATAGGAAATTTTAATTTAGTTTATTGTTTACATGATACAATATGCATAAACATAATAACTTATTTTTAATACCAACAATATAGTTCTGGATCGCGTGAAATGATATGTTTAGACAGTCTACTGTTTTACGGACTCAATATTTTGGGTTGATCGCTAATAGTTGATAGAGTTAAGTATTGCGGTTTGGTTTGGTTTGGTTTCCTGAAATGAAAACCGCAAAGCAAACCAAATCATGCAGTTTAGAAGAAAAATTATTCGTGCGGTTAAAACTAAATGCGATTTTTTGCGGTTTCAGTTTGGATTGGTTCGATTTGTGGTGTTACTTTTGGATTGGTTCGGATACGATCACCCCTAGACATGATCCGTCATATTATTTATTGTGCACAAAATCACATTGTGATTCTTAACACATTGTTTGGTTGGTAAGAATATAGAAGGAAAGTTAGTGAATGGAAAATACACAAATATAAAATCTTGGACAGTATGTTGCAATAGTATTAAATACATAAATATTTATAGGGATAATAGATGTTTATTCCGTGCAATGTGAATGAGTTTTGATTTATTTCTATGTAATTTTTTTAAATTACTTTCTGTAAAGTGAATGTTCTTTGGTCTATCCCTTTATGAAATATATGTTGACTTAAGATTTCACATAAGTGGTGATGTGACGTGAATCAATATAAAGTTTTTTTTGCTTATTCAGAGTGAGTGAAAGTGTGAAACAAAATAAAAATATCAAAAGTGTTTTTTTTTTTTTTTAAATACAAAGTCTCAATTTTTTTTTTATTATTCATGAAATAAAATGTTTCACATTATTTTAAACGGTGGAAGATGCTAATTTTTCTTCTTCAAGGCCTTTGTCTTTATGAGTGATTTTTTTTTTCTCTTGATAAATTTTTTATATTTAGAGGCCTACATGCCTTGTTTGGGTTGTCTTACCCTTGAGTCGACCCTATTTGTTATGGAGGGAGTAGAGCGTGGAAATGGAGGAGATCGAGAGATGAAACAACGAAAATGTAAGGAAATGTCTCGTTGTACCATACACTTATGATATATGAGATGTTTTGTATTCTAAAATATAATTATATTATTTTTAATTGAATAATTTATAAAAGATAAAGATGAATTTTAGTTAAAATAATAACGAAAAAGGTGAAAAAAAAATGACTACACAACATAAATAATGAAAAATATAGAGGATCCTAATTATTAATTAACCCAAGTTTTGCATTAAAAATAACATTTTCTATGTTATTAAAATTGTTGATTACACAAAGTTCAAAATAATTTTAAAGTCTCGCTAACATGTGCCCTTTTAGGGCACGACACATGTTAAGGAATACGTATAAAAGTAGAAAATTTTGATTGAATAAAAAAAAAGAAAACTTATTGATTTAATAAAATGATTACACGACTTTTGAGGTCAAATTATTATATATAGTTTCTTAACATGTGTGTATTTGAAAAAAATAATTTTTACGTATTTCTATTATGTGCCTATGGGGTAGGGCACATGTTAAGGGATATATTTAATTCCTTAGGGTGCATATTAATTTTTTTTCTTTATATAATTGAATGCCCGAAATATTAGGTAAATATTTTTAGGAAAATGCTAAACAGTGCTCCTGGGGCACTAGTTAAGCATGTTAAAATAGAAATTTTGTCTCGAAATCCGTGCATTCAATACCTCAAAAGTACAAAAAATTATTTTTTCAATATAAATTTTATTTTTTATTTCCTTTTTAGGTATACTTAACAAGTGCCCGGGGGCACTGTTTAGCATGACCCATATTTTTATATTGAGTTTCTTACCTTTAGATTAACATGTATTCTCTTTAGTCAATTATATAAGAAAACTTTTGGTTTCTATATTCATAGAATGATTGATGTATTTGGTTCATTTTTTAAACCAAATACATCAATTATTCCATGAATTAAAAAATAAAATTTTTCTTATATTAACAACAGAAGGGAATACTATTTTAAATTTTACGAAACATGTTAGTTTTTTCTTTATTTTTTTTCTTTCTTTAATCTTTATTCATTCTCAGTGGAGAAATTAATGCAGTGTTTGTGGTTACCGGACAGCAGACATATTAAAGTGAACATATATGTACTATCTTTTTTCCAGTTTTAGGCCTTCATCATCTCATGACTAGTGTGGGTAATGTTTCCCGGGTCTCGCTAATTTTAACCTTTTAAAACGTGCGTTTTGGATACAGTCATGTATGTGAGGACAAACTCTTTTTCTTTCAATCAATAGTAATAGAAAACGTGATGAGTCTGATGATAAACCTTTATCGTTCATTGCATTCATACTAATTAGTAATGACTAGTGTGATGTAATGTACTGAAGATTATTTGTTTGGTTTCTTTCGTTATGTGTCCAAAATCAACTCCATGTGCATTGAAGGCCACACACACATTATCATATTATTTCTCGTAATTGAATTACTAACAAAAACTGATGTGGAGATTTAATTTAATTTAAATTGACGGAGGACAAACCTTTGTCATTGCGGAATGGAACAAAAATGTCATTCCACTGTTTGGATATTCTATGACGGAGTGGAATAATGTTTCCATTCCATTGTTTGGAAATTAGACGGAATGAAACAAGTTATAACTTTTTTATACCAATTATACCCTCATTTAAAAATATTATTATTTAAATATATCTGTATATCTATTGTTACTAGAAACTATCTCCTTCAAAAATAAAATAAAAATTTAAATATGTGAGTGGGAAAAGCATTGTACTAGCAAGAACTGTGACAAAAAAAAAATACTCCAATTGAAACACAAAATCTATTAATGGTAATAATAGATGTTACAAAGAAACATTTCTTTTGATTACTAGTCCTACATTTGCATTAGGGGTCCATATACAAAGGCTAACAAACACGCACTACAGACACGGAAACTACAATATAAGAAACAAACCTTTTATATATCTATTTGAAACCTTGGAAAATACACAGATCCAGCCAGAAACACGAATGAAAATATAACGAAAACTATCACGTACACAGGCAAGAAAAAAGAAGATGCATAAGAAAAGAGATACACTGAGCAGAGGAAAAAAAAAGTGAAGGAACAAATTTACTAGGAATAGAAAACATAAAATATAAATAGGGATAAAATAGTAATATTTTAATTGTGAAGCTCCATTCCATTCCATACACCCCAAATTGGGGGGAATGAAAACTTGAAGGATTGGATGGAATGAGATGGAATGAGTTCCATTGTGTTCCATTCCACTCCATTCATTTTTTACAAATCCAAACAATGGAATCTAATTACTTACCACTTCATTCCATTCCACTCCATCACATTCCATCAATCCAAACATATTAATGACTAGTGATGTAATGTGCTGGAAATTATTGTTTGGTTTATATTGTTACTAGCAGGACACCCGTGCGTCCGCACGGGAGTCGCGGCGTTGCCGCTCCTCACTTGGTAAGATGAAAGGATATAATATTTGGTAAAAAAAATAGAAAAAGAACAATGGTAAAACCATCACAAAAAAATTTTAGGTCTCCGTATTAATTTAGGAATATAAATATAGATAATATAGAAATTATGAAGAAAAAAAATAGGCTACCTTATTAATATATTAGTAAAAACATATGTGTTGAAAAATCACAAGAAAAACTTATGTCCATGTATTAATATATGAGTATAAATATAGTCCCGTAAAAATTATTAAAAAATAGGCAATCATATTAAAATGTTAGTGAAAATATAGGATAGGTCTCGCAACAGTCATCAAAATAATTAGGTCATCGTATTAAATATGAGTATAACCAGAAAAATTGTAAAAAAAAATAGACAACTTAATTTTTATTTTATTTTTGTTTCAAACAACTTAATTAATATATAATTAAAAGTATAAGTCCCGTAGAAACCACACAAACAAAAAAGTTTCCATATTAATATATGAGTTTAAATATAGGTCCCGCAGATGTTATAAAAGAATGGGCAAACTTATTAATATGAGTAAAACACATAGGTCCCCATGTACCAAAAAAAAAACACATAGGTCCCTAGAAATCACACAAAATATTAGGATCTCGTATTAATATATAATTATAAATATAGGTCTAAAAAAAATAGTAAAAAATTGAAAACTTCACTTGATAACATAAAATAGTAATTTATTGGGAAGTAGATTAAAAGATTAAAAAAATAGAAAGATATAATATTTGGTAAAAAAAATAGAAAAAGAACAATGGTAAAACTATCACAAAAAAACCTTATGTCTCCGTATTAATATTTGAATATAAATGATAATGTAGAAATTATGGAAAAATAGGTTACCTTATTAATATATTAGTAAAAACATAGGCCTTGTAAAAACCACAAAAAAATTAGGTCCCTGTATTAAATATATGAGTATAAATATATCCTTTTAAAATTATTAAAAAATAGGTAACCTTGTTAATATGTTAGTGAAAATATAGGTCTCACAAAAATCATCAAAATAATTAGGTCACCATATTAAATATGAGTATAACCCGTAAAATTGTAAAACAAAATAGGCAACTTAATTAATATATAAATAAAAGTATAAGCTCCGTAGAAATCACAAAAAAAAAGTTTCCATATTAATATATGAGTATTTTATAGGTTCCGTATATGTTATAAAAGAACGGACAAACATATTAATCGTATTAATATGAGTAAAAAACATAGGTCCCGCATAAACCACATAGAAGATCAGGTTATCGTATATTAATATATGAGTATAAATATAAGTTCACAAAAAATAGTTAAAAACTGTAAATTTTATTAATAAGAGTAAAAACATAGGCCCTACGTACGTGTATGATATAAACTGTTGTTGTTTTGTTTGGCACACCTTGTGCCAATCAGGACTCATTATTAATAATAAAATTCATTTTAGTTTGTTCAAAAAAAAAAACACAGGCACCGCATAAATCACACAAAAGATTATATCCTTCTGTTAATGCATGAGTATAAATATATGTCAAGAATGAGCAACCTTATTAATATATTAATAAAAAATATATATGACTCGTAAAAATGAACAAAATAATTAGGTCATTGTATTAATATTTGATCTAGTATAATCCGTAAAATTATAAAAAAATAAACAACTTTATTAATATATGATTAAAATTATAAGTCTCGTACAAATAAAAAAAAAAGGTTATCTTATTAATTGATGAGTATAAATATATATAGTCCTACATAAATTATTAAAGAACATGAAATCTTATTAATAAGAGGAAAAACATATGCCACTTTTTGCTTTTTCATAGCCGCCCCACAACAACAACATAGTAAACTCTACTTTTTGCTTTTTATTCTTGTTCATCTTTCAAAGAGGGGTGATTTTGGATCAATTTTGATCTAAAATCACTCCTTTTTGATTGTTTTATATTTTTTTTATTTAAATAAGTGATTTTTCACACATTCTTATGTTTCATTTGAGTTTTCTTTTGTTGTTCTTGTCTGATGTTGTTTTAATCCCGTCTTAGTGCAGAGTTTTTTTGTCTTGAGTTCACGTCTTGGTACGGTGTCCGGTTTAATTCCGTTGTAGTACAATGTTTGTTTTGTTCAGATTTGCAGATTTGCTCTGATTCAGATTCAGTGCAGATTCACACGTACTCTACTTACTTGAATAAATGAATATTTTTTGTTGTTAGTCTTTAAAAAAAGAAAAACATAGGTCCCGTAGAATTCACACGAAAGATTATGTCCCCATATTAATATATGACTATAACTCGTAAAATTATAAAAAAAAAATAAACAACTTTACTAATATATGAGTAAAAATATAAGACCCGTAGATATATCTATAAAAATTAGATTCCCGTATTAATTTGAATATAAGCCGTAAAATTATTAAAAAAAAAATAGGCAACATAATATTTTAGTCCTTTTTTTTCTCCAATAATTTTCTTCCGCATAGAAAAATCTCATAAGAACGAAAGTCATATCTTTCTTGTGTGATTTGTTTATGGTTTTGTTTCTCTGACTCTTTGTAAACTTTTGTAGTCTACCTCGGTACGTCTTGTGTTGGGGAGGTTTTCTATGTTAATATATCTCATTTTGGTTTGTTAAAAAAAATATTAGTCCTTATATCAAAAACAAAAAATCTTTAAAAAAAAAAACTTCTAAAAAATGTCATTTATTTTTAAACTATTTTCAACTTTGTATTTAATTTTTACTGTTTTTTTTAAACTAAATGTATCATTCACGCGCAACTGTAGAGAATAATCATCTTGAGGTAACTGACAATTTTTATTGTTTTTGTCTCACCATTTTTTACGGGAGTTTTTCAGTTTTTCTCCCACCATATTCTTGTATTAAATTAATTAAATTTATTGAGTTGAACTACAAATTAAAAATTAACTTAATTAAATATTGGATTGAAGTCCATAAATCAAGTTGAGTGAATCTAAAATAACGAAACATAAACAATAAATGATAAAATTACACTAAAGAAAGGGTTGGACTCAAATAAAATATCATAAATAAATGGAAACAATACCATGTACCTCTATATTGTAAAAAAAAAAAACCAAAAGAAAAAATAAATAAACACTTCCCCTTTCTTCTTTTAACTTAACTCATGTTGATTATATGTTGGTTCCAAAAATATAACAAATTAATTCATATGGCTTAGTGGTAAATCTAATAAGAAGTGTAACTAAAAGGTTAAGGGTTCAATTCCTACTAAGAAATTTTTTAGCATTTTTCTACTAACTTTTTTTAATAAAGACACAAAATAACCCTGAATTGATTATGTGTCAAAAAATGAAAAAGGGGCAAATTAGGAATTTCATATGTACTTTCTTTTCTTATATAGTAGATTATGCGTCCAAAATCAACTCCTTGTGCATTGGAGGCCACACACGCATTATCAATTTATCATGTTGACCATTCAGATAACCTAATTCATTTTCACTCTCATTATGTAGTATTATTTCTTATGCTTATGTTTTTAATAGGGGTGTACATGGGTTGGGCAAATCCGGTCGATCCGGTCAAACCCACCCAATCCAATTCAAAAAAATGGGTTGGGTCGGGTAAGTAGGTGGATATGGATTTCAAAAATGAAAAACCCATTAAAAAAATCGGGTTTCGGGTAAAACCGGACCCAACCCAAAAAACCCACCAACCCACTAGTGCTATGTTTCTAGGAATTTTTTTATGAAAATACTAAAGATTTTTTCATTTGATTATTAAATATTTTTATATTGAAAATGAGTTATACTATTTTTTACAAAAATAAAAAAGATTGAATAATTTTTATGAACAAATATGATAATTTTTCGCATTATTTTTTAAAAATTTAAAAAAATTGAATAATTTTCATAAACAAATATAGTGATTCATGGTTTAGTCATTTGATATTAAAAAATGCAAAAACATCATTTGGATAAGGATAACACGCTATCCAACCCGTAAATTAGTAGATTTACACAAAAAAATGGGTGATTATTTTTTATAGTCAAAAAAAGTTAGCCTATTTTTCAAGAAAATACATTGATTGAGTTATTTTTTATGAAAAATATGATGATTCAACATTTAGATATTTAATATAAAAAAATAGAAAAATAATTTGGGTAACCCATAACCCAACCCAATCCAACCCGGAAATTAGTAGATTTGCCCAACCCGGCCCAATGTTATAACGGGTGGTTATTTTACTAAACCCAACCCGAAGTACCATATGTGCTTTGAGTTTTGGTTTTGGCCAAACCCAATCCAATCCGGCCCACGTATACCCCTAAGTTTTTATAAGCCATATAGAATTTATTGAGGGGTGGAGGTGGAGCTGGATTTCGGTGATACAGGGGATTAATTGAGGGGTGGAGTTATAAGTTATAGACAACACAATACTTACATTACATGTCTATAAATATATTTTATGCAAATATAAAATTGTACAATATAGAGGACACATTAATAAATCAATATTACTAAGGTAGTACTTGATAAAAAGGTGGCCTTTTTTAAAATCCAAGCCATCCATTATTTTAATAAGGTAAAATTGAGCTTTACCCACCATTGGAAAAATATCAGTCCTTTCTACTTTAACACCACCTTATGATCATTACCATTCAGGGTCGGTCCCAAAATTTTGGAGCCCGGGACAAATAATAAAAATGGATCATAATAAAAAAAAAAAAAATTTATAAAAAAAAATTTATAAAAAAAAATTATTTATTTAAATTACAAATAATATCAGCAACATCAAAAATAATTATTTATCTGTGTAACTAACATAAAAAAAGTAATTCCACAACGTTGAAATTTAACATCTTGCAGCCTTAACATCACAAGCCTCCTCCTCATCACCTCCACTCCCTCCACCACCACCACTTAGCCCACATCCACTCTCTGCGTTACCACCACGCATGAAACTCGACGTTCCCAAATTCGACGGAACAGATGCTATGGGTTGGATTTTCAAAATCTCCCAATTATTCGACTATCACAACACCCCAGAAAATGACCGACTCACCGTCGCCTCATTCTATATGGAAGGTCAAGCCTTAAGTTGGTACCAGTGGATGCATAGTAACAACCAACTCACATCCTGGAATACTTTCCTCCAGGCCTTGGAAACACGCTTTGCTCCTTCATATTACGACGACCCTTCCAGTTCCCTCTTCAAACTGGTACAACGATCAACAGTAAACCTGTATTTAACTGAGTTTGAGAGACTGGCAAACAGAATCGTTGGTCTACCCCCTTCATTTTTACTCAGTTGCTTTATTTTTGGATTATCACCATAAATCCGCCGCGAAGTTCAAGCTCTTCGCCCCACAACCTTATCTCACGCCACTGCCCTAGCCAAGCTGCAAGAAGACAAAATCGAAGACCGCAAAAGACTCTTCAGAGGTAAACCACCGTCCCACACCTCCACACCTCTCCTTCCAACTCCAACCAACTCTACATCTCCTCCTTCCAATAACCCCACCCCGTGTTATTTTTCGCAAACTATCACCAGAAGAAATGGCCACCCGTCGCGAAAAAGTACTATGTTATAACTGTGATGAAACATTTACCCCTACCCACAAATGCAAAGGTCGATTCTTCCTCCTCATCTCGGAAGATGAAATCGACGACGACAAACTACAACCCTCACCCTCCATTGACCCACCCACAATAGATCCACCCCAGATTGCTACTGAACCTTCCGACGGCCAAATCAGCTTCCACGCTTTATCTGGCTGCACTGACCCAGCAACAATCCGTATCGCCGGTCGTATTTTTAATGACAGTTCAATACCAAATGCATATTTGTTTTCTTTTTTTTAATCAATAATTGGTATCAATTATAGAGGTAAAAATAAGTTATATGGTTCAACAAATTGAGTGACAAAGTGAACAAAGAACCAAAGTTCAATTCTTAACCAGATATTACGTACCTCGCGACCGAACTCTGAATTATCTGGGTCCTTAATTTTCCTGATAACCAAAGGTTATATATTACCAAAAAACATGACAATTTTTTTTTGACGAAAAAAAAAGACAAAGTTATCGATATTTTTTTTTTCGAATACACCAAAACATGTTATATACTCCAAAAACAATTTTTTACGAAGTACCTTATTTTTTTTATTTGTTTTGAAATACCTTATTTTTTAATTATGTTTTTCCAGAAAAAGAATACTTTATGCATATGACGATGATACATTGATATATAGGTAACTTTTGGCTTTGGGGAATAATTAGATGCCGAATAATCTACAACTCCCTATGATCGGATGGCTTATATTGTGCAGCAGGGACGGCAGCAGATATATTGCAGCCGAGGATCCCTATTGAGAAAAAGAGCAACGACAAACACTGCATTAATTTTCACTGACGTAGTCATAGGATTTTCTTATGACGTAGCTTTCGCCTTTCGCTACTCAAAATGTGATTGAATGAATATGAAGATAAACAATTACAACAAATACGTAGAAGAAAAAAATGAAAATAAGAAAAAAATTATTAATTAAATTTGGCAAATGCTAACATGTGCCCCAAGGGCACATTTTAAAGTGTATTTAATTAACTAATATTTTACTTAATTTACTTCAAAAATAGTAATAATCAACTTTATTAATTAAAATATATTGTCACTATATTTATTACCCATTTAAAAGAATTGGAAAGATAAAATATGATATGCTGCCAAATTTGATTTATTATCACGTTCCTGGTAATATGACCACAATTATATGCATCCAATTTTTTTTGGTTTGTTAACAATTAGGCTTATAGTACTCCTGATCGAGTATTATAGTACTCTTCATTTATGCTAACTTGTGTTTTTTTTTTTTTTGTTTCTTTTCCGGTGAACAAGATCGAGTATTATAGTATTATGTTGTAATGGTAACGATTGTTAGTACTATTTTAGCTTTTGAATTGCTAATATGTTTTAGAATTTTATAATACTTACTATAATTTAATTATTTTTTCAACTTAAAAAAAAAGGTTTGACAAAAAAAAAAGTTTTGTAGAATTTTTGTTTGACCAAACTCGTCATCATATTTGGCAAGTATCATATTTTTGCCTATGCATTTTTTAAAATGGATAATAAAAATAGTGAACCATATCTTTAAATTAATAAAGATGATTATTGCTATTTTTGAAGTAAATTAAATGAGATATCAGTTAATTAAATGAACCTTAAAATGTGCCCTTAGGGCACATGTTAGCAGAACCCAATTAAATTAACATTATTTGTCATTTTACCTACTGTTCTGAGATAATTTGAATCAAGTACATTAAAAGTATATATAAGAGTAAATTATTAGGCTTAAATGCAGTTTTGCTCAGTTATTTTGATTGAATCAGAATTTTACCATCTTTATTTTCGGAATTTTAACCCTCATATTTTATATTCCATACGGTCTTATTTTATGATATAACTTCTGACTAATTTTATGGTAAATATGTCTTAAACTTTTTGAATGAGATTAAATACTAAATAGATAAGTCCAAGCATGCAATGTAACTTCAATTACACGTTAGATAATTCCACACCTCATAAACTATCCCTTTACCATGTTATAACTACGCACCTACCCGCACTCATAGTGATTACATTCAAAACCAATTAATTAAGTATACAACATATACCTTTAGACTATTTGACAAAAAAAAAAAGTATAGAACATACAACTTGCTCCCACCGGTGTCAGCACTAGAACCAGCAGTAACAATTTCATGGGCAAGACCAGACAAAAAAATGGATTTAGCAGCTCTTCAAGACCAACACCTCTTTCTTTTTGATCTGTACATCGAACCAGATCTATTGACAACACAGAATTACACCGTGGACAGCTCAGGATCTCTGTCTGTGTCACAATTAAGCCACGGCTATTTGAGGAGTGATTAAATGAGCCATAATCAGACTTCTATATGTGGCCATGTTGACACAAATTTTTGAGATACGACCGAGCTACCGGAACTCTGCGCACCAGCACTGTGTGGGGCCTGAGCATGCACACTACGCATTATCATAGACGTTTAAATATAAGTTATTGTATAAGTTGTGTTTTTTTCTTCCATAATTTATTATGAAAATCTTATTGAAATTGGCAGTTTGTGAATTGAACATATATGTATGAAGCTATTTTATACTAACATTAGTGCTTATGATATAAGATTAGTCTAGCTAAAGTTCCATAAGTAAATATGAGTCAAATATTTTAGGGGGCAAAATCTAGAGAATTACAAATTAGGAGGGATAAAATTTCGAATTTTGAAATAGGGGGTAAAATTCTGATTCAATCAAAATAGAGGAGGACAAAATTGCATTTAAGCCAAATTATTATTATTGATCTATTTATTCACCTTTTAGCCACTCCATTTAATCAAACTTTAAGCCTTGAATCTTGATAATTTTTATTAGACCGTGTTCTGAGTTAGACATTGCAAACTCTAACTCAAGTCACTGTTTCCACCACTAATTGCACCTAAAGTGACTATGTGATAGCTAGCACCGACTCTGTCACTAGTAGAAAAATGACTTTTGGCTAAGAGATTCCACTACTGGTATGTGAATACCAGTAGTTAAAACCATTTGACCAAAGGATTCCACTACTGATATTTGAATACCGGTAGTGAAAAGTTCATAGATAAGGGATTTCACTACTGGTTTTCTTAAATCAGTAGTGAAAAGTAGACACGGTGGCAATGTTGTAATTACGTTGAAATTTGTTTTAATTGTATTTCACTACCGATTTGGTATTCGCCGGTAGTGGAATGTTCATTAATTAATTAATTTGTTCATTCCTCTTCATTCATCACCTTACGCGAAGCCAATTGCAAAAACGAGAACGCGTATATCTTCATTCCCAAATCGCCAAATCCCTAAAAATCCCAAAGCGCCATCTTCATTGAATCCAATCATTCCCAATTTCTTCAATCATTCTCCAATCTCTTCGTTTTCATTCGTTTTGATTCGGTTTCATTCTCCAAACCCTAGACGGCCGACCCCTTTTTCATTCGTTGTCAACGATTTCATCCCGTCTTCGATTCCCTTTTGTTCGCCGTCAACGATTCCCTTCCATCAACCTTCAGTTCTCATCACCGTTGAACTCAAGCCGCCGTTTCTTCGATTCTCATCATAAACCCAGTCGCTGTTTCACATAGATTGATTTGAGATGTTTACATGGTAAGCATAGGTATTGAGTTTCCTGTTGAATGCGCTCAAGGATGTATGAGATATATTGGTATTTATGCTCGATTTTATGCTCGATCATATTTCATTTTAATATATTTCATATGTGATGTCTCAGGGATGGTTTGTGGTAGTAGGCTCAGTGTGGGGGTGGTGTCGATTTTATGCCTCCAAAAGCTTATGTAGTCCGCTCTGCTATTTTTCTTGTTTTTTCTGCGTTTTTCCTTGTCTTTGGCTGTGAGATTTGGTTCTCTGCTTTCCTGACTGTGTGATTTGGTTCCCTGCATTTTTTGTTTTCGTGGCTGCATCTACTGTGTTGAGGTTAGGGTCACCTGATGCATACCCAGCAAATTGTTAAGATTTTATGCTTCTTAGCTAAGTAATGTAGACATTATAACCCTTAGAACTCAACCATTCCCTATCTAAGAATATCTAAGGATATGGGTTTTCAAGATTTTCACTTGAGGTTAGGTATTTTTTTAAATATAATGTTTGTGTTTTATGGTTTTTAGTTTTCACAATTGTTTGATGAATATGTGTAGTTAATTATGTGAATTAATTGTATATTTTGTAGGTATAATATTATCAAGGTTTGTCTGTGGGAAATGGATTCTAAACTGAAATTATCAAAGAGACCTATTCTTGGTATAAAGGTTTGGGCAATAATTTCAATTTTGGTTCGTTTGTCAACTATAATTCTCACTGTTCTTTGACTGTGTTTTACTTCAAGAAAGAAATCTAGAAAAGAAAATGAACTTGGTGAAGGCTGGATATGGAGTGGTTTATTAGGGACAGTTGATCAATGGGAGTGCATTAACAGTTAAAAAGATACTCAATAATATGTGAGTTTTATTAAAATTTTGAGGCTATTTACATTAATTGTTCCGTTGTTAGTGCCTTTTGGATTGACTTATTTAAGTTAATCTACTTTCATAATCTCTTATGGGACTGTTCGCGAGAGCTTATGAAAATAACTTACGACATGTCCATATGCTGTCAAATATGTCACAGCAGTGTCAAATGATCATTGTTATGTATTTCAGGGACTTGAGTTGTATGGTGATACAAGATTTTTGCTTTATGGGCCTCCAAGTTGTGGTAGAACACAAATTGCCAAAACTGTTACCAATGAGGCGGGATCTAATTTCATTTATATTAAGGTCCGTCAAAATCTTCCATCCTTTTCTCATTAGTTTTGGCTTATAGAAAGTTGTTTTGTCTCAAATGATGAATTAAGAGTTGATGATGCATTTGTTTCTTGACTCTACTGAATTAAGTTTTTTTTGGGATTGTTCTGCATAATTGCAGTAGTATTACTATTAGGATTTGTGTTTGGTGTAATTTTTACATTCACATCCAATAGAAAATTTACCATTTTGCTATATGATCCATTTCCTTACAATATATACTCATTGAATCACTACTAGTTCGTGGCTGTGAAGTGAAGACTGCTACATAACACATCAAGTAGCCACTCATCCAAATTAGCTTAACTCAGTCAACTATCTCTATGCTCAAATTAAATGATGGTAATGATACTCTTTGTTTTGTACGCTTCTTTGGAAATTCTGGACTGCTAGAAACAATGCTGTGGAAAGGTCTAAACTCTTTCTCTATTTTTTCTGACGCAGCAAATGTGGTGGACTGCATCTATAACAAGGTGAAAATTGCAGCCATTGAAATGGTGGTCCAAGACTGTAGGGAGGTGTTGTATGGTATGTCAAATGTTAGTGTCTTGTTTGTTGGTAGAAGTCTTAATGTTGATGATCATAACATGGCCTCTTTGGTAGAAATCTTAATGTTAAGTATTGACTTTTAATGTGTTGAATGTAACTTTGTTAGCTTGTTAATTAGTATTTTATGACTTGTGACTTGTGGAATTGACAATGACTTGTGATGGAATTGGTATTTTATGAAGGATTGGTATTTTAGAATTGGTATTTTAGGAATTGGTATTTTAGGATTGGTATTTTAGGAATTGGTATTTTAGGACTGTTTATCAGGTGATGGAATTGGTATTTTAGGATGTGCATACTGTTCTAGAGTTTTGATTTTTCATATTAATATGCAGGCACAGGAAGCTACAAAAAAACGAAAAAAAAAAAAAAAAAAAACTAACATACCACTACTGATATTTATAACAATCAGTAGTGAAAACTAACATACCACTACGGGTATTTGTAATTACCCGTAGTGGAATCCTCAATTCTAAAAAAAAAAATGGAATAGCATACATACCACTACCGGTATTTACAAATACCGGTAGTGGAATCCCAGATTCTAAAAAAAAAAAAAATGAAAACCATACATACCACTACCGGTATTTGTAAATACCGGTAGTGGAATCCCAGACTCTAAAAAAAAAAAAATGAAAACTATACATACCACTACCGGTATTTACAAATACCGGTAGTGGAATCCCAGACTCTAAAAAAAAAAATGAAAACCATACATACCACTACGGATATTGAAAATACCCGTAGTGGAATCTCATACATACCACTACCGGTATTTGTAAAAACCGTCGTGGAATCCTCATAAATTTAATTAATAATACAGTAGAAACCTGACATACCACGACGGGTATAAAAAGACCCGTCGTGGAAAGTATTGACTTACAACGACGAGTGTGTTTACTACCGGCCGCGGCCAGTAGTGGAATCCCTATTTGGCCGGTAGTGGAATCCCCTTTCTGCACTAGTGTGTGTAAGTGCAACAAGGCGCTTAGCAGTCCTCAAAATTTGAATTAGTATGGCTTCATGTCCTTAATTAGCATAATATAGTAGTTTTTATATTCCTACATTCTCAATTGTTATTTGCACATTTTGATTTGTGGCACAATCTATCCATTTCATTCTTTAAATCTATACTTAACTTTTTTATAAGAATCTAGATTAAGAGAAATTTTTTATCAATGGCAATGTCACTATGGGGATGCATATGCTACTTACTTTGATTAATCACAAGCCTTTCGATAGTACTTAAGTAAGTGGGTTTGTATTAAACATATCCTAATACTTTTTTTAGATTCAGATTCACTGCTGTCATTTTTTGACACAATTTCCCACCGTTTTAGATCGAACGTCTGTGATCAATGTGTCAGCAATACATCTCATACATTAATTAGTTAGTTAGTTAGTTACAACAGTATTCACTGCTGTCATTTTTTTACACAATTTCCCATTGTTTTAGATTGAACAGTTGTGATCAATGTGTTAGCAATACATCTCATACATTAATTTAGATCGAAAAGCTGATATGTTACTGCACTTAATCCTTTGATTCCTTTCCTTTTTTCCAACCAATACCTGACGGCCTAAGTTTTCAGCCTCTAGATGATGAAGAGTTTTAAATGGTTTGGTTCAGTTCAGTTTTTGGGTTTTTGGGTTTTTATTGTTAAGAAAGTGGTTAATTCATCTTGAAAAATTAGTTTGATTAGATGTTGTTAGAGTTAGTTACAACCAACTTGTTAGTTAAAAGTTTGTTAGTAACTAACTAGGTAGTTAGGGAACTTGTTTAGGCCAAGGGGGAGTTTGCTTGTTACACAAGCTACCCTATATAAAGTGCAACTAGTGCATTATATTGTAATCAATTTTTTGTGGCCCATTAAGGAAGAATAAAATCTCTATTTCCCTAAGTCTTTCATGTTCAGTTGTTAATCAATTTCATCAAGAAACTTGTTCATCTTGTATATTGCAGTTTTTGCAAAACTGCTAGTTTGCCCAAGGTCAAGCCTGCGTGCCTGCTGAGCTTGCCTGCAAACCCTGCGCGCGCGCCTGTGCCTGCAACCAGCTGCTGAGCCTGCCAAGCCTGCAGCTGTGCTTGTGAACCAAGCCAATTGCTTCTTGCTGCGCCAACAATTGGCATCAAGAGTCTGGTTCAATCACAGGACAAGAGTGAATTGTGAAGGAATCAAGTGGAGAAACACAAAGTGAAGCTGTGTAGATTGATTTCTTGAAAATTCAAGATGAACACCCAAGGTTTTGGTACAAACATTCTGATTCTTGATGGAAAGAATTGGGATAGATGGAGTGCAGTGATGAAGTCCTTATTTGGAGCACAAGAGTGTCTTGAGGTAGTGGTGAATGGATACGATGAGTTGGGAGCAAATCCAACTAATGATCAGAGAAATCCATACAAAGAAAACAAGAAAAAAGACTGCAAGGCTTTGTTCTATATCCAGCAGAATTATGATGCACAACATTTTGAAAAGATTTCAAAATCAACTAAGTCCAAAGAAGCTTGGGATATACTCGAGGGTTACCATGATGGTGGAACCAAGGTCAAGAAGGTGAAATTGCAGGCCTTTAGGAGGCAATATAAGTCTATGGTGATGGAAGAGGATCAAAAAGTAAGTGACTTCTTCTCAAAACTTCTTGCACTTGTTCATCAAATGCAAAACTGTGGAGAGACTGTCACTGATGAAATGGTAGTAGAGAAAGTGCTGAGATCCTTAACTCCAAACTTTGATAATGTAGTAATAGCTATAGAGTATGTGAAAGATATAACTACTATGAAAATTGAGGAATTACAAAGTGCTTTGGAAGCACATGAGATTAAAGTCCTCAGCAGAGGTTCAGAAAAGAAAGATCAACAAGCCTTGCAAGCTCAAACCAACAAGAAAGAGGAAAATGGCAAGAACTACAAAAAGAAAGGCAAAGATAAACCAAAGTGGCTTAAAGATCAGAGTTCAAAAACTGATGACAAAGCTGAATCCTCTAAAGGAGGAGGTTTTGCCAAAGGTAAGAACAAAAGGAAGAACTTTGATAAAAGCAAGGTGAAATGCTACAATTGTGAGAAGCTTGGCCATTTTGCAGATGAGTGTTGGTACAAGAAAGATCAACAAGAGGCTAATGTTGCAGAAGAAAGTGATGTCAAGTCTGTCTTGATGATGGCTACTATAGGGGATGAATGTGAGAAGAATGAAGAATGGTTTCTTGATTCAGGATGTTCAAATCATATGACACCACATAGAGAATGGTTAACCAATTTTGATGCAAGCAAAAGGTCTAGTATAAAACTAGCAGATGTGAGAAAACTTGCTGCTGAAGGTATTGGTAACATAGTGATCAAAAGTAAGAAGGGAGGTAAAGTGATCATCTCTGAAGTGTTATATGTCCCTGGTATGAATTGCAATTTGCTCAGTTTAGGTCAATTGGTGCAAAGAGGGTTCTCTGTAAGTATGGAAGACAATGCACTGAAGCTGTTTGACAAAATGAAGAACTTGATCTTGATGTGCAGCTTGTCAAACAACAGAACTTACAAGTGTAGAATCTCAAGTATAGATATGATGTGCATGTCTACCACGGTGATTGATGAGGTTGAAGCACTTTGGCACAAAAGGTATGGACACTTGAACTATAGAAGCCTCAGTGATTTAAATTCTAAGGAATTGGTGTATGGCCTGCCTAAGTTTAAGACTAAGAAGTCCATATGTGAGATATGTGTGAAGAGTAAGCACAGTAGAAAACCTTTTGTAGCTGAAATGCCTAAGAGAGGTAGTGGTGTATTGCAAGTTATTCATAGTGACATCTGTGGTCCATTTGAAGCTGCATCATTAGGGGGAAGCAAGTATTTCATCACATTTGTTGATGAATACAGCAGAATGATCTGGTTATACACTTTGAAGCTGAAGAGTGAAGCTTTAGAAGTGTTCAAGAAGTTTAAAGTCTTAATTGAAAAAGAAAGTGAGAAATCAATTAAGATTCTGAGAACAGATGGTGGTGGAGAGTATACCTCAAAAGAGTTTGAGAACTTCTGTACTAATCAAGGCATTACACATGAAGTTACTGCTCCATACACACCACAACACAATGGACTAGCTGAAAGAAGAAACGGAACATTGTTAGATATGGCAAGAAGCATGATTAAGCAGAAGAATTTGCCACACAAGTTCTGGGGTGAAGCAGTACTTACTGCAGCCTACATTCTGAACAAATGTCCTACTAAGAAACTGAAAGTTGTGCCAGAGGAAGCTTGGTGTGGGAGGAAGCCAAGTGTGAAACATCTCAAGGTTTTTGGCTCATTATGCTATAAGCATGTACCAGATGCTAGAAGAACCAAACTTGAGGATAAAAGTGAAATAATGATACTCATAGGATATCATCCAACTGGTGCCTACAAACTATACAATCCAGTTACTCAGAAGGTTCACATTAGCAGAGATGTAATTGTGAATGAAGAAGAGAAATGGAAATGGGAGAAGGAACCAGTGTACAATAGTGAATTGCAGTCAACCTTCATCTATCCAAGTTCAAGTGATGAATCTGATGGAGGTGATGAAGGTGAACCTGCTACTGAAACTATTCAGAATCAAGGTACAGATAGTGATGGTAATATGAATTTATCAAGTGATGATGATGATAGAATTCATATGATTGCAAGGACTTAGAGAACCAAACGTGTACCAGCTAGATTGAATGATTGTGAAGTCACTCAAGACAATGCAGTGAATGATGAGGGTGATCTCATTCACTTTGCATTACTAGATGATTCTGAACCATTGAACTACAGAGATGCTTTGAAAAGTAATGTGTGGAAGAAGGCAATGGAAGAAGAGCTGAAGTCAATTGAAAAAAAATCAGACTTGGAAGCTAGTTGACTTGCCAGACAAGAAAAAGAAGATTGATGTGAAATGGGTGTTCAAAGTGAAATTGAACCCTGATGGCACAATTTCAAAGCATAAAGCAAGGTTAGTTGCTAGTGGATTCTTACAGAAACATGGAATTGACTACAATGAAGTGTTTGCACCAGTTGC
This sequence comes from Trifolium pratense, assembly GCF_020283565.1. Taxonomy (NCBI): domain Eukaryota; kingdom Viridiplantae; phylum Streptophyta; class Magnoliopsida; order Fabales; family Fabaceae; genus Trifolium; species Trifolium pratense. The sequence continues at coordinate 18,090,690 of NC_060059.1, forward strand.
TAGAATAGAGACTGTGAGGTTGGTTGTAGCATTGGCCTGTAAGAACAAATGGAGGATGTACCATCTGGATGTGAAATCAGCATTTCTGAATGGTCAACTTGATGAGGAAGTGTATGTGTCACAGCCTCCAGGTTTTGAAATAAAAGGAAAAGAATCAATGGTGTATAAGCTGTATAAGGCACTATATGGCTTGAAACAGGCTCCTAGAGCATGGAACAAAAGGATTGATGACTTTCTGATTCAGATAGGGTTTAAAAAGTGTGCTGCTGAGTTTGGTGTATATGTACATTGCCCTAAAGATGAAGATATTATCATAATCTGCTTGTATGTTGATGATTTGCTCATAACTGGAAGTAGAATTGCAGAAATTGCAAAATTGAAAGACAAGCTCAAAAGTGAATTTGAAATGTCTGATCTTGGTGAACTTTCATTCTTTCTAGGAATGGAATTTATGAGAAGAGGAGATGGTATAGTAATGCACCAGCAGAAGTATATTGGTGAATTGCTTGAAAAATTTGAAATGGAAAGCTGCAATCCATTGTCAAATCCATCAGAGACAAACACAAAAGTTGATGAGTGCTCAGATGAAGAGAAGGTTGATCCAACTGTGTTCAGACAAATAGTTGGCTCATTGAGGTATGTGTGCAACAGTAGGCCTGATATATGCTATGCTGTGAGTGTTATCAGCAGATTTATGCATGATCCAAGGAAGTCACACATGATAGCTGTTAAGAGAATCCTCAGATATCTCAAGGGAACTTTGGAAATTGGCTTGTTATTCCCTATTGGTACAAACAGTGCAGGGAGTACTTTGATAGGGTATTCTGATAGTGATTGGTGTGGAGACATAGCTGATAGGAGGAGTACATCAGGTTATGTTTTCAAGTTCAACAATGCTGCAATATCTTGGTGTACAAAGAAACAAGCTGTGACTGCCCTCTCATCTTGTGAAGCTGAGTATATAGCAGGCACATTTGCAGCATGTCAAGCAATTTTGTTGAATTCAGTGATGATAGAAATCAAGTGTGAACCAGTAAAGCCTCTAATCCTAAGGATTGATAACAAGTCTGCTATAAGTCTTGCTAAAAATCCAATCTCTCATGGCAGGAGCAAGCACATTGCTACCAGATTTCATTTCATTAGAGAACAAGTGACTAATGGTATGATTGAAGTGCAATATTGTCCAACTGAGGTACAGCTTGCAGATGGTTTTACAAAGGCTGTGAAACTTGACAGGTTTGAATTTTTGAGGAGGAGCTTAGGACTGGTTGTTTGCAATTCAAGCATGAATTAAGGAGGAGTGTTAAGAAAGTGGTTAATTCATCTTGAAAAATTAGTTTGTTTAGATGTTGTTAGAGTTAGTTACAACTAACTTGTTAGTTAAAAGTTTGTTAGTAACTAACTAGGTAGTTAGGGAACTTGTTTAGGCCAAGGGATGAGCTTGGTTGTTACACAAGCTACCCTATATAAAGTGCAACTAGTGCATTATATTGTAATCAATTTTTTGTGGCCCATTAAGGAAGAATAAAATCTCTATTTCCCTATGTCTTTCATGTTCAGTTGTTAATCAATTTCATCAAGAAACTTGTTCATCTTGTATATAGCAGTTTTTGCAAAACTGCTAGTTTGCCCAAGGTCAAGCCTGCGTGCCTACTGAGCTTGCCTGCAAACCCTGCGCGCGCGCGCCTGTGCCTGCAACCAGCTGCTGAGCCTGCAGCTGTGCTTGTGAACAAAGCCAATTGCTTCTTGCTGCGCCAACATTTATGATCTTACAAGGTGAATACTGTAACAAATTTAACCGCTAGCTAGTAATAAAAAATCACGTGGATTGTACAATAGACAACAAATTCTTGGTACAATAATAGAACACCCAACATATCTGTCCAAGTAAGAGTTTTACTTTCCTTCGTTTTAATTTGATGCTTCACAGCTGGTGGGTTCCTATCTGGCAATCTCCATCACTTTTGTGGGGACAACCAAACATGTCCCTCGTTCTAGCTTCTCCTATACTCTGTAACGACCCATTTTTCGTATTCGTATATTTTATTAAATGTTATTTTATTTATTAATTGGCTTTTATTATTTTAGTGAGCGGCGAATAATTATTTAGCCGAGCGTAAGTTATTAGACGCGAGAACCTTTGTTTTGGGCTTAATGGGCGTGAGAGGCAATGGGCCTAAGCCATTTGGGCTTGGTTCATGACAATGGAAAGTAGTATAAGTAGCAAGTCAAACACATGAATAGTATCACAATTCATTTCTTTGAGTTTTGAGTGAGTAAGAGCAAGAGTAGAGCTAAGCTAGGGTTTGATCAAGAGAGAAAGCTTGAGCAAGAGAAGGCTTGGATCATCACCAAACTTAAGGTAAGAGATTAGAATTCATGATTCTTGAGTGGCAAGGAGAGGGGAGATTGTCTATGTCTCCATTCCCGAACTCTCCCACTCAATTTCTTTTAGACTTTTGATTAAGCTTTTGTATGTGAGTGTGATGTTCTTCATCATCACTTTGTATGTGTTAATCACTAGCTTGATTTCATGATAAATATGTATGTGTTTGGATCATGTTGAGAAAGTTTATGAAAGTTGCTTAAAACCCAAGAAATTGGCATGATCTTGATTGTTAGAGGTATTTGGATGTTTGGAAGGGATGATTAATGTTCCTTGATACCATATATGCTTGAAATAGCTGTTTATAAGAATTTATAACATGTTTGAATGAATTTTTGAGTTGATTCAATGTTAAACCGCCTTATTGAAACTCAAGAACAGATATTTTTCTGGTATAGTTCGCTAAGCGACCAGGAGTTCGCTGTAGCGAACATGTTCGTTGAAGCTCGCCAATGCTCGCCATGAGCAGGTGACTTCCTGGTGAGGTTCGCTATGTCTCGCTAAGGCTTCGCTTAGCGAAGGCCTCTGTGACAGCAATTTTTGTTGATGTTTGTAAGTGTGATTAGGCACTTGTAACATGGTTTAATAGTATCCTTACATGATTGTTGATACATGTTGATACTGTTAATGCTTATTGTTAATCGTTATATGATTGATAAACGTGTATGCAATAAGTTGTAGCTTAAAGTGAGCAATGTGATATTTTGGCGTTAAATTGCAATGTTAAGTGAATGTGTTAGGATTGTGTTCCCGCATTCATAAAAGAGTAGCTTCGAGCTAGAGAATATCATATGGTTGATATGTGTATACATACATGCATTCATGATTGTATGTGAACATTGGAAACTTGGGTTCCAATAACGAAAATGGATTATGTGTCCATAATGAAGCCGAGGATCGGATTAGATGAATCCATGAGTCCGGAGTTGCTATCCAACAGGATATAAAACTGTGTTGGCTTATCCAAGGGAGATAAGATGGTTCGGTAAGTTCCGACATATCCAGCAAGATATAAAACTGTTCTTGGTCCACCGTTGGTGAGACACCTTGGTACCACATGCATTTAGTTATGTCTAGGGATGGCATGACAGTGAATTAATTGGCATTAGATACCTTAGGGTAAATGCGCATATATTTGATAAATGGTATGTGACATTATTTGGTTGAATTGTGTTGAACTTTATTAATTGATAATCGTTTAGTGCGATGTTTTGGCGTGAGTTAGAATATGTATGATGTAGTTCGAAAGTGTAAGACCTTTCTTATACTCGTATGATATGCGGTTATGTTTTCTAACTCTCTGCTTTGTGTTATTTGCTGGACCTTTGGGGGTTCAGATATTCAGGCTGAGGACTGTGCCGACGTTTAGACTGCTGTTTTAGCTTGGTGTTGAAGTACCTTTTGGTGAGGAGACTTAGCATAGATTACTCCTCTTAGTACTAGCTTTTGGTTAGAGTTTGTAAATAGTAAATGCTCTGGTAATGTAACATCGAGTCGGGGTTACGCTTGGCTTACATCGTATATCGGTGTTACCTTTTTGATATGCTAGTTCTTGTATAAGTGACATCCTTAGGGATGAATATGGCTTATGTATATATATATATGTATATATATGCATGCTTGGTTGATTGAATCCGCTGTTGCTTTTCATGTTAAATTTCATGACGCTCTGTGTGTATGCTTGTGTTTTAATTACCGCGTGGCACTCTGCCTTTACACTTGTTGAAAAGTTTTTAAAATTACGTTTTTAAGGGTAGTATGGGTTAGGGTGTTACAATAGTGGTATCAGAGCAGGTCGGTTCGTGTGAACCAATTAGGACTTTTCTTTTCCCCGTATGAGCATGTGTAGGGAACACTGTTAATACTTTCTAACGTCTAGTTGTGATTCGTTCAGGAATCATGGCTGCTGCGAGAACAAATGCCCAGATTGCGGAGGCTTTGGCCGCACTCACCAACATAGTGGTTAGAGATCATCAACCTGGAAGAGAGGTGGAGATGAGGTTGGAAAGGTTCATGAAGCAGAAACCGCCAACATTTACCGGAGGTTACAACCCGGATGGAGCTCACAAGTGGCTGGAGGAACTTGAGATAATTTTTGAAGCAATGGATTGTTCCGAGGAAGGGAAGACAACCCTTGGAACATATGTGTTGCGTGAGGAAGCGAACGTGTGGTGGAAGAACGCCAAGTTGAGGCTAGGACCCGGTGGTATGGCTATACCATGGGCAATGTTTAAAAGAGAATTTCTGGTTAAGTATTTTCCTGTGGATGTGAAGAATAAGAAGGTGGTGGAATTCATGGAGTTGAAACAGGGAAATATGACGGTAGCTGACTATGCCGTCAAGTTTGAGACTTTGTGTGCGTTTAGTCCGCATTACAACACTTTGGAAGCGGAGAACGACAAGTGTGTGAAGTTTGAAAGTGGTCTACGTCCAGACATTAAACATATGATTGGATTTTCACAGATAAGGGATTTTGCGACCCTTGTGAACAAGAGTAGGATCTGTGATGAAGATGGTAGGGCAAAGGTGAACTACTACAAGGCTGTGAATGACCGAAAAGGGAAAGGGCAAGAGCGCGGAAAACCTTATGACAACCGCGGTAAAGGGAATACAAGTGGTAGTAGGAAGCCGGTGAATGGGAATTGTTACAACTGTGGAGAAAGGGGTCATATGTCATATGATTGCCCGAAAAAGGGAGATAGGTGTAAGAATTATGGAAAGCTGGGCCACAAGACCGAGGCTTGTAGAGTAAAAGTGGTGTGTTTCAATTGTGGTGAAGAAGGCCACAAGAGTCCGACTTGTAAGAAGCCCAAGAAGGTGATGGGCAAGGTGTTCGCTTTGAGTGGAGAGGATGCTAGCCTTGAGGACAATCTCATTAGAGGTACGTGTTTCATCTATGACACTCCTTTAATTGCGATTATAGATACGGGAGCGACGCATTCTTTTATTTCTTTGGATTGTGCGAAGCGTCTTAGTATTCCTTTAACGGATATGACGGGTAGGATGGAAATAGAAACTCCTGCTAATGGTTCAGTGATTACCCGACAAGTATGTCGTAATTGCCCCGTAACCATTTTTGGTAGGCATTTTGGAATGGATTTAGTGTGTATTCCACTTAGTGGTATGGATGTAATTTTTGGTATGAATTGGTTAATCTTCAACCGGATTCATATCAACTGTCGTGAGAAGGCCGTTGTTTTTCCGAAGCCGGAGGAGAACTTGCATTTGATGAGCGGGAAGGAAGTATCGGAAGCGTTGAAAGAACATGCCGAGATGTTCATGATGTTTGCATCATTGAAACTCGAAGGAGGAGTTAAGATAGAAGAGTTACCAATCGTTTGTGAATTCCCAGATGTGTTTCCGGATGACATATCTGACGTGCCTCCAAAGCGAGAGGTAGAGTTTTCTATCGACCTAGTACCGGGAACTAGTCCGATATCGATGGCGCCGTATCGAATGTCAGCGTCTGAGTTGAATGAATTGAAGAAGCAACTTGAAGAGCTGCTTGAGAAGAGGTTTGTTCGACCGAGTGTTTCGCCATGGGGAGCGCCGGTATTGCTTGTGAAGAAGAAAGATGGAAGCATGAGATTATGTATAGACTATCGTCAGTTGAACAAAGTGACGATCAAGAATAGATATCCACTTCCGAGGATAGATGATTTGATGGATCAACTAGTTGGAGCTTGCGTGTTTAGTAAGATCGATTTGAGATCTGGATACCATCAGATTAGAGTAAAGACGGAAGACATACCTAAGACTGCATTTAGGACGAGGTATGGGCACTACGAGTATTCAGTTATGCCGTTTGGTGTGACCAATGCACCTGGACTTTTCATGGAGTATATGAACCGAATTTTCCATTCATTTTTGGATAGATTCGTGGTGGTGTTCAATTACGACATTTTGATTTACTCAAAATCCGAGGAAGAGCACGAAGAGCACTTGAGGATTGTTTTGCAAGTCTTGAAGGAGAAGAAGTTGTATGCCAAGTTGTCGAAGTGTGAATTTTGGATGAAAGAGGTGAGTTTCCTGGGGCATATAATTTCAAGTGGAGGAATCGCGGTAGATCCTGCGAAGGTTGACGCTGTGTCACAGTGGGGAACGCCGGAATCTGTTTCAGAGATTAGAAGTTTCCTTGGTTTAGCCGGTTAATATAGAAGATTCATCGAAGGTTTTTCGAAGTTGGCTTTACCGTTAACCCAGTTGACGAGGAAAGATCAAGCGTTTGTTTGGGATGGTATTTGTGAGAAGAGCTTCCAAGAGCTCAAGAGAAGATTGACTACTGCACCCGTGTTGATTTTACCCGATGCCAAAGAGTCGTTCATCGTGTATTGCGATGCTTCGAAGTTAGGACTTGGTGGAGTGCTTATGCAAGGGGGTAATGTGGTAGCATATGCTTCAAGGCAACTGAAGGTTCACGAGAGGAACTATCCAACGCATGATTTGGAGTTAGCCGCAGTGGTGTTTGCTTTAAAAGTGTGGAGACACTACTTGTATGGATCGAGGTTTGAAGTGTTTAGTGATCACAAGAGTCTGAGATACTTATTCGACCAGAAGGAGTTGAATATGAGGCAACGAAGATGGCTCGAATTCTTAAAGGACTACGATTTTGAATTGAGTTATCACCCCGGAAAAGCCAATGTGGTGGCCGATGCATTAAGTAGGAAAACTTTGCATATGTCATCATTGATGGTGAGAGAGTTAGAGTTGATTGAAGAATTCCGAGACTTGAGTCTTGTGTGTGAGGTTACTTCTTCAAGTGTGAAGCTTGGAATGTTAAGACTGACGAATCCTTTTCTTGAAGATATTAAAGAACGTCAGAAATCGGATAAGAAATTGATGGAGAAGATGGTACTCATCAATGAAGGCAAGGAGACCAATATCAAGATTGACGAAGGTGGAGTCATGAGATTTCACGGAAGAGTTTGTGTACCGGATGTACCCGAATTAAAGAGAATGATCATGGAAGAAGGTCACAGAAGTGGTTTGAGTATTCATACTGGAGTAACCAAGATGTATCAGGATTTGAGGAAATTATTTTGGTGGCCGGGAATGAAGAGGCAAATTTCTGAATTTGTTTATTCATGCTTAACTTGTCAGAAATCGAAGATTGAACATCAGAAGCCGTTTGGTTTGTTGCAACCAATGTTTATACCAGAATGGAAATGGGATAGCATTGCAATGGATTTTGTGGGAGGTTTACCGAAGACCAAGAAAGGTAACGAGGTGATTTGGGTAGTGGTAGATCGTCTGACGAAGTGTGCTCACTTCATTGCTATCAGGAAAGGTACTTTGGTGCCTAAGTTGGCCGAGATTTATGTGGAGCAGATTGTGAAGCTACATGGTATTCCAACAAGTATTATTTCGGATAGAGATCCGAGATTTACTTCCAGATTTTGGGAAAGCTTGCAAGAAGCTTTAGGAACGAAGTTGAGGTTGAGTTCAGCTTATCATCCTCAGACAGATGGTCAGTCGGAGAGGACGATACAATCCTTAGAGGATTTGTTGAGAGCTTGTGTTTTGGAGCAAAACGTGAATTGGGATTCTTGTTTGCCGTTGGTAGAGTTTACATACAACAACAGTTACCATTCTAGTATCGGGATGGCACCGTTTGAGGCTTTGTATGGGAGAAGGTGTAGGACACCTCTGTGTTGGTATGAAACTGGAGAAGGTGCAATTCTTGGACCAGAGATTGTACAAGAGACAACAGAGAAGATTCGGATGATTCGTGAGAAGATGAAAGTGTCTCAGAGTCGACAGAAGAGTTATCATGATAAGAGGAGGAAGGACATTGAATTCCAAGAAGGGGATCATGTATTCCTACGAGTTACATCGACTACTGGAGTAGGACGTGCGTTGAAGTCAAGGAAGTTGACATCGAGGTTTATTGGACCGTTTGAGATTTTGAAGCGAGTTGGGAAAGTTGCATATAGGATTGCATTACCGCCATCATTGGCGAATTTGCACGATGTTTTCCATGTATCACAGTTGCGCAAGTATGTGTCTGATCCGACACACGTGATTGAATCGGACGATGTTCAAGTGAGGGATGACTTGACCATCGAGACTGTGCCTTTGAGAATCGAAGGAAGAGAAGTGAAGAGGTTGAGAAACAAAGAGATTGCATCCGTGAAAGTCGTGTGGGGAGGACCGGCTGGTGAGAATGCGACGTGGGAGTTGGAAAGCAAGATGAGAGATTCTTATCCCGATCTGTTTCTAGGTAATTTCGAGGGCGAAATTCTTTTAAGGGGGGTAGGATTGTAACGACCCATTTTTCGTATTCGTATATTTTATTAAATGTTATTTATTTATTAATTGGCTTTTATTATTTTAGTGAGCGGCGAATAATTATTTAGCCGAGCGTAAGTTATTAGACGCGAGAACCTTTGTTTTGGGCTTAATGGGCGTGAGAGGCAATGGGCCTAAGCCATTTGGGCTTGGTTCATGACAATGGAAAGTAGTATAAGTAGCAAGTCAAACACATGAATAGTATCACAATTCATTTCTTTGAGTTTTGAGTGAGTAAGAGCAAGAGTAGAGCTAAGCTAGGGTTTGATCAAGAGAGAAAGCTTGAGCAAGAGAAGGCTTGGATCATCACCAAACTTAAGGTAAGAGATTAGAATTCATGATTCTTGAGTGGCAAGGAGAGGGGAGAATGTCTATGTCTCCATTCCCGAACTCTCCCACTCAATTTCTTTTAGACTTTTGATTAAGCTTTTGTATGTGAGTGTGATGTTCTTCATCATCACTTTGTATGTGTTAATCACTAGCTTGATTTCATGATAAATATGTATGTGTTTGGATCATGTTGAGAAAGTTTATGAAAGTTGCTTAAAACCCAAGAAATTGGCATGATCTTGATTGTTAGAGGTATTTGGATGTTTGGAAGGGATGATTAATGTTCCTTGATACCATATATGCTTGAAATAGCTGTTTATAAGAATTTATAACATGTTTGAATGAATTTTTGAGTTGATTCAATGTTAAACCGCCTTATTGAAACTCAAGAACAGATATTTTTCTGGTATAGTTCGCTAAGCGACCAGGAGTTCGCTGTAGCGAACATGTTCGTTGAAGCTCGCCAATGCTCGCCATGAGCAGGTGACTTCCTGGTGAGGTTCGCTATGTCTCGCTAAGGCTTCGCTTAGCGAAGGCCTCTGTGACAGCAATTTTTGTTGATGTTTGTAAGTGTGATTAGGCACTTGTAACATGGTTTAATAGTATCCTTACATGATTGTTGATACATGTTGATACTGTTAATGCTTATTGTTAATCGTTATATGATTGATAAACGTGTATGCAATAAGTTGTAGCTTAAAGTGAGCAATGTGATATTTTGGCGTTAAATTGCAATGTTAAGTGAATGTGTTAGGATTGTGTTCCCGCATTCATAAAAGAGTAGCTTCGAGCTAGAGAATATCATATGGTTGATATGTGTATACATACATGCATTCATGATTGTATGTGAACATTGGAAACTTGGGTTCCAATAACGAAAATGGATTATGTGTCCATAATGAAGCCGAGGATCGGATTAGATGAATCCATGAGTCCGGAGTTGCTATCCAACAGGATATAAAACTGTGTTGGCTTATCCAAGGGAGATAAGATGGTTCGGTAAGTTCCGACATATCCAGCAAGATATAAAACTGTTCTTGGTCCACCGTTGGTGAGACACCTTGGTACCACATGCATTTAGTTATGTCTAGGGATGGCATGACAGTGAATTAATTGGCATTAGATACCTTAGGGTAAATGCGCATATATTTGATAAATGGTATGTGACATTATTTGGTTGAATTGTGTTGAACTTTATTAATTGATAATCGTTTAGTGCGATGTTTTGGCGTGAGTTAGAATATGTATGATGTAGTTCGAAAGTGTAAGACCTTTCTTATACTCGTATGATATGCGGTTATGTTTTCTAACTCTCTGCTTTGTGTTATTTGCTGGACCTTTGGGGGTTCAGATATTCAGGCTGAGGACTGTGCCGACGTTTAGACTGCTGTTTTAGCTTGGTGTTGAAGTACCTTTTGGTGAGGAGACTTAGCATAGATTACTCCTCTTAGTACTAGCTTTTGGTTAGAGTTTGTAAATAGTAAATGCTCTGGTAATGTAACATCGAGTCGGGGTTACGCTTGGCTTACATCGTATATCGGTGTTACCTTTTTGATATGCTAGTTCTTGTATAAGTGACATCCTTAGGGAAGAATATGGCTTATGTATATATATATGTATATATATGCATGCTTGGTTGATTGAATCCGCTGTTGCTTTTCATGTTAAATTTCATGACGCTCTGTGTGTATGCTTGTGTTTTAATTACCGCGTGGCACTCTGCCTTTACACTTGTTGAAAAGTTTTTAAAATTACGTTTTTAAGGGTAGTATGGGTTAGGGTGTTACATACTCTACGGAAACATGCATAGGTAAAATGTAAACGACCGTTTTTCAATTGTGTAAAATGTAATATTGATGCTTTTTTTGTTGCAAATGAAGTAGGAATTGGTATGTGTCTTGGAGATGCTTTAGGCGGTTATATCCTTGCAAAACTAGAATGATTTTTGCCCAAATTTTACGTTCATGTTGAATGAAATGAACAGAGTATAGATGGAAAAGGGAATAATAAATTGTATCGAAAGGTAAACAAAGGATTGTAGATCCGAAATCTCTAACCAAGATGATTGGTTGAAGATAACGATCACACAATCATACATGTGCAAAATAAGAAATTTTTGAGGGAGAGGAGGTTACACTTCACTCACATTACACATGAATTGAAAATGCAACACACACGCTATGCGCTTTCTTTGCTCTCTTGCTAACATGTGGTCCAATCTTTTCTTTTCCACTACTAACAGAATTATTCTCTTGCAAATTCTGTGGGTCCCCTTGTGATTTGGCTGACTCATCATATTCTAGAAGGTTTGTGATATTTGGCTTCATTACAATACATTCCCCATTAAAAACAACCTTATCCTCAAGGTTGAGTATAGGGAACTTGTTCTGCAAGTCATCAAAGTCTTCCCATATAGCTTCAGCTGGAGTTGTTTGATCCCATTGTATTAAGATCTGATGGAGTTTTTGTGATCCACTCACTATTGTTCTAGCATCCAAGATTGCTTTTGGTTGAATGACGAGACCAATTTCAGACATGGTCAATGGTAAGGGCAAATATTGCTCTTGAGTTGTTCCTTTAAAGGGTTTCAACTGTGACACATGGAATACAGGGTGAATATTTGCATTGTCTGGTAGTTTTAGTTTGTAAGCCACCTTACCAATACGAGCTATAATCTCAAAGGGGCCAAATTATCTCATTCCCAGCTTCTGATTCTTTCTCAAAGCTACAGATTGTTGTCTGTATGGTTGGAGTTTAACCAACACCAACTCTCCCACCTGCAAATTCACTTCACTTCAGTTCTGCAAATTCCAAATCTTTGTTAAGAACTTATGCCTGTCCATCTGATTGTGGGTGATATGCAGATGGCATTGCCAAGCTAGTACCCTGCAATTTGAATAGCAGATTTGTTCTTAGCACATTTGTTAACACGAGCATTAAATTATAAGGAAAATGCTAAATATTATCTTTAGGACAGTAGTTAAGGAATCTAAATATAATAAAAATATCTTAAAACTTGTCTAGTAAATTCCTTAAAAATGTAAAAATAAATATTTTTTAATACAAAATTATTTTTAGTTTCCTTAACTAGTAAACCCTCCAAATCTATATAAAAGAAAAAATTACTTTTTAAATTCATTATAAAATTGGTGAATATAAACATAATATAGTCTAGATTTATCAATTTTACAATAAAATTAAAAATAATTTTTTTCCTTATATATAAGATCATAAAATATCAACAAAGACATTGGGCTCAAGTGGTTAATGAGCTCCCCTAGGACGAATCGTTTAGGAAAACCTGGGTTCGATTCCTGGTGGGAACAATTCTTGGTCAGACTTTACTTACCTCACAGCCGAACTCTGGATTATCGGGTCCCCTACCCATGAACCAGAGGGTTAATACAAAAAAAAAAAATCAACCAACAAAGAATTGATTCAAGTGATAAGAGTTTTGATCCTCTTAAACATGTGATCGGGGTTCGATTTCTGACTCATGTGTATGGAAAATATTCTATTGGGAGGGGAGAACCCATTTTATATGCCCCACATATTTCCCAACGGAGATTATGTTGGTTATTAGGGAGTAATCAGCTAGTTAATTCATTAACAATGATGCCTTTTATAGGCAAGTTACAATAGCTTGTAACACAAGCCAGCTAGTTGGCTAGGCAAGCCTGTAGGCAAGGCAGGCCAAGGCGTGTGGGCTTCCTGCAGGCCAGCAGGCCTGGCTTGGCTTGGCTTGGTTCCAGCCAAAATCTTATTACAAGCTAACCAATCCTAACATACCCTCCCTTAATTGAACATATACAAATACAAACCAAATGTGCAATGTACAAAACTACTAACATCACACATTCCTAAGCCCTCCCTTAATTTGCAAAATGATTCCAGCTTTAGAGGCTTAGTGAGCAAGTCTGCTAGCTACTCTTCACTTCTGCAGTGTACTAACTCAATGGCTCCATCCTTAGTGAGATCTCTAAGGAAATGAAACCTCACATCAATGTGCTTTGATCTTCCATGCATGATGGGATTCTTTGAAAGTTTAATTGAGAAACTGTTGTCACAATAGATCATGATACACTCTGACTGCTTCATCTTCAAGTAATTCAGCACATTCTTTAACCATATCCCCTGATGATCGGTACGCGACAACGTGACTGCAAGTATACAGTCGTGTCGTGTAGTTTTAAAAGATATCGAACCCAAGGGACCAATAATCGACCTACCGTATTCTAGTGTTGCTTTGTAAATCTAAGGCTAATGATTTAAAGGATTTTGATTAATTGAATAATTAAAATAAAAAAATAAATATTTTTTTAGATTTTGTTATATGTAAATAAAATATTGCTAGGACGTGCTATTAGTTGCTTCAGAGGGTTCAATGCTTAATTCGCGCTAGACAAACTGTTAAATTTTCAAAACTATATTGATTTAAAAATACCAATCTCAGCTCTCGCAAATCTTGACTAGTATTACAAATTATAAAGGTGGTGCTTAACTCTCGTCCTCACACCCGCTAATAAAATACTCTTTGAAAAGCAATATAATTTAATTAACTCTAATCCCAACTCTCGTTGCGAATTAGATTTAATGTTCAGTTTTTACTATCTAGTAGAAATCTCACACTCTCGCTCTATTGATTTTTACTTTAATTAATTCTCACTCTCGTGACGAATTATAGTCAACGTTTAATTAAAAACTGCTTAAGAAAATAAAACAGTCGCCAGTTTTCAAGAATTATATTTGATTTAAAAACACTAATCTCAGCTCTCGCAAATCTTGACTAGCGTTATACTTAGATAAAATAAATGCTCAGCTCTCACGCGCTCACTTACCTATATAAGTACCTTTGAAAACCAATATAAAACTCATCAATCCTAAATAGCTCTCGCGGACTTCAGAACTAACGGTCAGTTTTAACTATCTGGCCCTAAACCTCAACTCTCGTCAATGTTGGTTTATTGCCTTTAAAACAATCCTCACTCTCGTGACGAATTATTTGAAAACGTATTTATTTAAAACTGGTGGTTGAAAACTATTAAGCATGAATTAACTACTGAACCCCTATTAGCTACTAACTACACATCCTAGCAACGCTAAATTTAGCTAGACATAACTAAAAATAAAGACATAAAATAAATAAATAAAAATAAAGACATTAAATAAAAACAGAAAAATAAAATAAATAAAATAAGCATAAAAATAAAGAAAAGAAAATAAAATAAAGAACCTAAATTAATAAAAGAAATCTTGAGTACGGACACCGACAGCGCAACAGCAGGAAATAAAAATATTAAACTAAGAAAAGAAACCAAGAATTAAATCTAGTCTCAATTCTCTTCCTCAACTGTTACAAGTTGGTGTGTGTTTACAAGTGGAGAAAGGACACATATTTATAGTAGTAACAAGGGGACAAAACAACAAAAATAACCGATGTGGGACTTGAGTAAAAATCGCGCCTGGCCGTGTGATCAAATGGATGGCCATGATTTGGAGGAAGTGGTGACCGCCACTTGGAACAGGCTGGCGAGGGGCATCAAGGCCTGGCTGGCGAGCGGCATGTTTGGCTGCTGGGCTGGGCTGCACGTGGCTTGGGCTGCACTTGTGTGGCCCATTTTGTCCATTCTTGCTCCTTTTTAGTCCATTTTCGCTCCTTTCTTCAACTCGTACACTTTTTATCTGTTTATTTAAAATATGAGAAATAAGTAACTATTTATATAATAAAACTTCGAAATCGAAATAAAAACATATAAAATATAATAGTAAATTAACTAAATAAATAGCATCTTTTTAGGTGTATCAAACTCCCCTAAACTTGAACCATTGATTGTCCTCAAGCAATTTAGCTTGCATATAGAAAACATTTGAAATGCGAAGCAATTCACACACACAGACTTAGAGAAAAATAACATCACAAGTACTCATACGTGGTCAGAAATTCAAATCGGCTAAGATTAATTAGTTAGGTTCTTTATACAATCAAGAAGGGTATTTCAACGACACACAAAGTTCTCCCTCTTATACATACTGAATTTGGATCATGCCATTGTACTAAAATCTAAATCTTCTCCTTTGTTTCATTCTTTTTCATTCTAGACAGTCACATTAAGACCCTTTATCTATGTCACACACATGGTAAGAAAGCCGGTTAGCGTCTTTATTCATCTTTTTCAACTCGCAATTAGCTTGATGATACAAATTTTTGTATTAGCAATCATATAAATATTTTCCAAGGTTTAACCGTATTACCACAGTATGACCTTATATTGTTTTTTTTTCTTTAAGGTTTAACCGTATTACCACAGTATGACCTTAAAAATTTGGTTAGATGATTCGCTTATATTCATCGACAAACCTACTTAATGTGTGACTTTATAGATGGTGTCCGACTGGATAGATAAACTACTAAAGGATTCCACAAATTTAAATCAAGAGATTTTGGCACAATGGTTATTCAAATTGATATCTATACTAGCGAGATTTCTGGGTGTTGGAAAAATACCGATTTTGTTGTAAAATTCCCTAATTTCCTTAACTTAGCCTCTCGTCTTTTCTTAACCAATATACTTTCTAAGTGAGCTATTATCCTAAGTCTTTGGAAATTTTTTTTAATTTGGCTCAAGAAAAGGAAAAATTTAGAAAAACCAAAGAATATACTATAAATTCAATTTTTTATTATGCGAAAGGAAATAAAAATTCAAATAACTAATAATTAAAAGTAAATAGAGATAGTAGAATACTCCCCTAAACTTAAATCCAACAGTGTCCTCACTGTTGCGACTCAAGAGCAGAATTAGAGCGTAAAACCTGTGGTAAATCATGCGGGAGGCTGTTGATAATTTTGGAAATTGTTGAACTGAAGCCTCAAACCGCCCAGCTCTTGTATGACATTGTCGAGATGTTGTTGACGGTGCTCTTCTGAGCTCTCCCATCTATGATAATAGCCCTGCATCTCATGTTGGTTTTGAAGAATTTGGTTTTGCTGGGCTTGGATGAATGTCATTTGTTCCATTATCTCCTCTTGTTGTTGGTGCATGGCATAAAATAATCCATCGCGCTCTTGATTTAATTCATTTTGGGCGCGTATCTCATGGAGTACATCATCGATAGTGCTTTGCCTTGATGAGGAGGAACTACCTGCAAAAGTGTTAGAAAAATGTGTAGTGTGTGCAGTTGGAACAATGCTTGCGCCCCCACCAGCAGCAACATTTGGAGAAATGTGCGTGGGAGCTCCATTAGTCACAGGATCATCAGAGATAGTCATAAAAAAAATCAAAAATAAAAGAAAGCAAAAATTAAACAAGAATTAAAGAAAACTCATGGGTTGCCTCCCATGCAGCGCTTTGTTTAACATCGGTTAGCTCGACTTCTTAACCCTTTAGATTAGTATGGTGCCTCTTCCAAACTCGCGTCCTTAAAATTATGTCCAACATCCTTAGGTCTCCATTTGAACATGTCAAACCATCTCATAGGTGTTTTCTTTTTTCTTTTCTTTTTCTTGGAGGCAAACGGAGATGTTTTATTTTGGAAGATATTACTTTCTGGGTGGGCTTTTAGTATGTCGGGAGGTACTCGTTTAAAGGGTGGGTTATCGACCTTTGATTCAGCTATGTCGAGTCTATAGCAAGAGCTTTTCTTTAAACATTTAGCTAGGTCGTCATTACCATTTTTATGAGTCGGAGGGATGAGAGTTTTTAGAATTTCAGAATTTTTGGTTTTATCTTTCTCCATCTCTTTTCCACATTCTTTGACGACGTCTAACATATAGCAACTATCTTCAATGGCCGATGCGTTCATGAATTGTGTTAAGATAAATTCAACTTTTTCTTCACCTACTTCAAAGGTGAGCTTTCCTTTTTTCACATCTATTATGGCACCGGCGGTTGCTAAGAATGGCCTTCCTAAAATTATGGGTGTATTGGAATCTTCCCTAATGTCCATGACTATAAAATCAGTTGGGATAAAGAATTGACCTATACGTACTGGCACGTTTTCTAGTATACCTAGGGGGTATTTGACAGAACGGTCAGCGAATTGTATTGACATTTTAGTTGGTCTCAATTCTCCTAACTTAAGTTTTTCATATATGGGCATAGGCATTAAGCTTATACTGGCTCCTAAATCGCATAGTGCTCTATCTATGACATGTTTTCCAATGACACATGGTATGGAAAAACTTCCTGGGTCTTTTAGCTTAGGAGGCATATTATTTTGAAGTATGGAGCTACACTCGGCAGTAAGCATAACGGTTTCTTCTTCCTCGATCTTTTTCTTATTAGTTAAGATATCTTTAAGAAACTTAGCGTACGAGGGCATTTGTGTGATAGCTTCCGTAAAAGGTATTGTGATGTTTAGTTTTTGTAGAAGCTCTACAAATTTCTTAAACTGCCCTACGTTTTTGGATTGTACTAATCTTTGAGGATACGGGATGGGTGGTTTATATGGTGGGGGAGGAACGTAAGGTTTCTCTTTCTCTTTGGTTTCCTCTCCACTATCCTCCTTTTCTTTTGGTTCACTCTCCTTCTCGGTTGTCTTATCGGAATTGGGTTGCATGGCATGATTTTTAGTTCTAGGATCAGCTGGTCCATCGTATTGTGTCCCACTTCGTAATATAACAGCATTCACATGTCCCCTAGGGTTTGGCTTAGGCTGGCCAGGAAATATGCCAGCAGGAGCAGAGGTAGATGCTTGTTGTTGTGCCACTTGTGCGATTTGTGTTTCTAACATCTTATTGTGAGTGGTCAAGACATCTAACTTGCTTGTTATTTGCTTAATTTGCTCACTAGTTTGAAGGTTGGTTTGAGCTTGGGTAGTTATGAAGTTTTCCATTAATAGTTCAAGGTTAGACTTCCTAGGAGCAGGGTATGTAGTATTTTGGAAACCTGGTGGCGAAGGAGTAGGTGCTTGGTCAAGTGCATATAAAGCGTTGTTGCTATTTGTACGAAAGGTACGGGTGATTTCTCTGGTTTTGGTTGTAAGAGTTCCCTTGAGTGTAATTCACTTGGTCGGTGGGAGCTTCGGTTAGAAGTCGACATTCAGCGATAGCATGACCTTGAGCTCCGCACAACTCACAATTTTGTATTGTTGCAGCCACGGTGGCTTTGGGTGCGTTGGTTAGACTCTCTATCTTTTGAGTTAAGGCATCTAACTTGGCGTTGATGTGGTCCATGTTGCTGATTTCGTACATTCCACCTTTCGTTTGAGGTTTCTCTACTGTTGTTCTCTCGTTTCCCCACTGATAATGGTTCTGAGCCATGCTCTCGATAAGCTGATAGGCTTGGTTGTATGGTTTATCCATAAGTGCGCCACCAGCTGCGGCGTCTATTGTCATTCTTGTATTATACAAGAGACCATTGTAAAAGGTATGGATAATTAGCCAATTTTCGAGCCCATGATGAGGACATATCCTAATCATTTCATTGTATCTTTCCCATGCTTCGAAAAGAGATTTGTTGTCTCTTTGTCTAAATCCATTGATTTGGGCTCTTAGCATAGCAGTTTTGCTAGGCGGGAAATATCTCGCTAAAAAGACTTTCTTCAACTCGTTCCATGTTGCGACTGAGTTGGATGGTAGGGACTGGAGCCAGGCTCTAGCTTTATCTCTTAACGAGAATGGGAATAAGCGAAGTCTTATAGCTTCGGGACTGACACCATTTGCCTTCACGGTATCTGCGTATTGCAAGAATATGGACAAATGTAAATTGGGGTCGTCCGTGGGGTTTCCGGAGAATTGGTTTTGTAGTACGGCCGACAACAATGAAGGTTTATGTTGGTGTTTTGATTGGCTACATTTTGCAAAAGCCAACCAGCCAGATGCTGGACTGAGATGCTGTAGCATTATAGTACAGCATACTGATACTCTGTTTTCGTGCAGAATTTTTATTTCAAATCTGAGTCAAGATTTGCTCCAATTATATATTCAGGCACGTGCGTCTGGGCAAAACGAGCCTTGCTCAGCAAGTTTTATTGAAGTCGGTCAAAGGAAAGTTATTTAAAACAAAAATATAATTATATTATATTTTTGGCGTTTTTTTTTGTTTGGTACAACATGAAACAAACAAATTATATTTTTGGAATTAATTTAGGGTTGGGCCGCAATTCTCACTGCTGTACAAGTCTGAAGACCTAACTTGGACATCAAGACAATTGAAGACTATAAATATGTGAAGCCTCAAGCTATTCTACTCATGTATTCTAAACCGTGTTCTTTACAAAGTGTGAGTTTTTAGGGTTTAGAGTTTGTGTTTTTTGTCAGCCTTTCTTGTGTCACTTTGATGCAAGTTTAGGACTGTGTTTTGGTTGTTTATTGTAAGCTGCTCCTAAGCTTTGAAGCACGGAGTTAGTGTGTGTGATTCACTCATAAGCTTTTAAGCAAGAGTGTGGTCTAGTTTCTAGGAGAGTGTCTCCATCCTGATTATTATTATTGACAGCAACATGGTATGTGTTGTTAGAGGGAATTTGGGACGGGGTCTCATTATCTAAGAGGTTCTTAGGTAGGATTGCACGGGTAGTGTCTAGGTGATAAGTCAAGTACCGGGTGTTGGTCGAGGGCTTTGAACTAGAGCTATTATAGTGGATTCATTCCTGGATTGGTATCCCCCAGAGTAGGTGACGTTGCACTGAACTGG
Organism: Trifolium pratense; assembly: GCF_020283565.1. Taxonomy (NCBI): domain Eukaryota; kingdom Viridiplantae; phylum Streptophyta; class Magnoliopsida; order Fabales; family Fabaceae; genus Trifolium; species Trifolium pratense. The sequence goes on from NC_060059.1 coordinate 18,110,325, forward strand.
GTTAACAATTACCTGTCTTATTTATTGTTCTGCAATTTATTTATTTATTTACTGTGTTCTGCGACTGTCTTGCTGCAACGTGTGCTATAGCATCTTGTGCAGCATTGTGTTCATTGCGTGCCAGATTTCAATTGGCATCAGAGCAGGCACCCTTTCTGGTTATAGGGTGAGCTCCAGGGAGAATGTCTGGCAACATTGAAAAAGAAGGAGGGCTTGTAAGCAGACCACCGCTTCTAGTTGGTGTCTCCAACTATGATTATTGGAAATCACGCATGATTGCTTTCCTAAAATCTATGGATAGCAAAACTTGGAAGGCTGTTCTGAAAGGATGGGACCCCCCTGTGGTCATGGACAAGGATGGAAAGCCAACACTTGAACTAAAAGCTGAGGAGGACTGGTCTAAAGAAGAGGATGAGCTTGCTTTTGGAAACTCAAAAGCATTATATGCATTATACAATGGGGTAGACAAACACATCTTCAAACTGATCAAAAAATGTGTCTCAGCAAAGGAAGCTTGGAAGATTCTTGAAACTGTTCATGAAGGTACTCCTCAGGTAAAAATGTCTAAATTACAGATTCTTACTACTCAGTTTGAAAATTTACGTATGAAGGAGGAGGAAACAATTCAAGATTTTCATATGACTATTCTAGACTATGATAATCAATTTGATGCTTTGGGAGAGAAAATTCCCGAAGAAAAGTTAGTAAGAAAAATGCTTAGATCACTTCCAAAGAAATTTGATATGAAAGTCACAGCTATGGAAGAAGCCAAAAACATATCTCAGATGAAGCTGGATGAACTGGTTGGATCACTCCAAACTTATGAAAGTGTTGCAAATGGAAGAAGTGAAAAGAAAAATAAGAGCATTGCCTTCTCATCTAAAAATAATGAAGAAGAACTGGAGGATGAAGAAGAATCTAATGAGAGTATTTCTGAGGCCATGGTGTTATTGGGAAAACAATTCAACAAAGTTCTGAAACGAATGGATAAGAGACCCAGATCAAATTTCAAAAACAATGCTCCAGGCACTATGCGCAGCAATGAAAATCAAGGAAAACCAAAAGGTGAGGAAAAATCAAGCTTAAACAGAAACATTCGATGTCATGAATGTGAAGGATATGGCCACATCAGACCTGAGTGTCCAACATATCAGAAGAGAACAAAGAAAGGGCGAACTGTCAGTTGGTCTGAGGATGATGACTCAGAAGATGATACAGCATCTGTAACTGCTAAACATATCTCAGTCTTAACAGGTATTGTTACATCTGATACAGAATCTGATGATGGAGAGGTAACCTATGAAGAGCTTGCTGAATCCTACAAGGAACTTTGTCTTAAGAGTGAAGAAATCTGCAGGGTTATTGAGAAACAAAAGGTAACCATCAATGAGTTAAAAGCAGAAAAATCTGAGAATATCTCAAAGATGGAGGAACTTCAAAAGAAGGTAAATTATCTATCCTCTGATCTTGAAATCTGCAGGGTTATTGAGAAACAAAAGATAACCATCAATGAGTTAAAAGCAGAAAAATTTGAGAATATCTCAAAGATGGAGGAACTTCAAAAGAAGGTAAATTATCTGTCCTCTGATCTTGAAGAAGCTAAGGAAGTCATTGAAAAATTAAATGCTGACATTTGGCGGTTGAGAAAATTCTCTGACATGTTGTATAAAGATGATGAGCATCTTGACAAACTTCATAAGGCTGATGGTCAACTGGAGGAAATCTTAGAGAAAAATGTTCGAAAGCCTAGGAATATTGGGCTTAGCTATGAGAATGTCAACAAATTCAAAAAATATAGTCCTGACCTCATGTACATGGATCCTAGAGAAACTCAAAAGCAAAGGATGCCTTATCAAAAGCCGCAGCATCATCAGCAGCATTCCATATCAAGAAATAGAAGAAAACACCATGCTTGGAGATGTCATTACTGTGGTAGAAAAGGACACATAAGGCCTTACTGCTACAAACTATATGGGTACCCTAACAGACGCCCTCAGCATAAACCTGTTTCCACAACTGCCTCTACTCAACAAGAATGGAAACCTAAAGGTGAAAATGAGAAGAAAAGTGATACAACTCAACCTGAAGAAGAGACTACTGCTCTGATTGCTCACACATCACTTAGAGCTTCATCAAGGGAAGACTGGTACTTCGATAGTGGCTGTTCAAGACACATGACCGGAATAAGTAAATTTCTTGTTGGTATAAAGTCTTATTCAACCAGCTTTGTAACCTTTGGTGATGGTGCAAAAGGAGAAATTGTTGGGATAGAGGAGCTCAGAAGTAATAGCTTGCCTAAACTAAACAATGTGCTGTTAGTAAGAGGATTGACTGCAAACTTGATAAGTATTAGTCAACTATGCGACCAAGGAATGAAAGTAAACTTCACCAAGTCTGAATGTTTGGTTACAAATAACGAAGGTGAGATTCTGATGAAAGGTGTCAGATCAAAAGACAACTGCTATCTATGGGTTCCCCAAGAAGAAGCAAACATGTCAACATGCTTAATCACTAAAGAAGATGAAGTAAAACTATGGCACCAAAAGCTTGGTCATCTTAATCTAAGAAGCATGAAGAAAGCAATATCTAAAGAAGCCATCAGAGGACTGCCAAATCTCAAAATTGAAGAAGGTAGCATATGTGGAGACTGTCAGATTGGGAAACAAACCAAGATGCCACATCCAAAGCTGCAGCATCTTACCACCACCAGAGTTCTTGAACTTCTACACATGGACTTGATGGGTCCTATGCAAACTGAAAGCTTGGGAGGTAAAAGGTACGCATATGTTGTTGTTGATGACTTTTCTAGATACACCTGGATAAATTTTATTAGAAAGAAATCAGAAACCTTTGATGTGTTCAAAGATCTATGTATTCAACTTCAAAGGGAGAAAAACAATGTTGTATTAAGGATCAGAAGTGATCATGGTAAGGAGTTTGAAAACTCCAGGTTCTCTGACTTCTGTGCCTCTGAAGGCATCATACATGAATTCTCATCTCCCATTACACCACAACAAAATGGTGTAGTAGAAAGGAAAAATAGAACTATACAAGAGTCTGCAAGGGTAATGTTACATGCAAAGAAGCTTTCACAAGGTTTTTGGGCAGAAGCTATGAATACTGCCTGCTATATTCATAATCGTGTCACCCTGAGATCTGGAACAACAACTACTCTGTACGAATTATGGAAAGAGAGGAAACCTACTGTTAAGCACTTCCATGTGTTTGGTAGTAAATGCTACATCTTGTCTGATAGAGAACCAAGAACCAAAATGGACCCTAAAAGTGATGAGGGCATATTCTTGGGATACTCAACAAATAGTAGAGCCTACAGAGTATATAATAATAGAACCAAAACCATGATGGAGTCTATAAATGTGGTAATAGATGACACCTCAAGGGAAACTGCTAAAGATGATACAGCAGATGCTACAGCATCTATAACAGGTGGTGTAGATTGTGAAACTACTAATGAATCCAAGAATAATACAGAGGTTACTGCATCTGAACAAATCTCTGCTACTCCAAAGAAAGGACCTTCTACTCGTACTCAAAAGAATCATCCTACAGACCTGATTATTGGTAATCCCAATCAAGGAATTACTACTAGAAGGACACTTGACTTAGTTTCTAATGCTTGTTTTGTGTCTAAATTTGAGCCAAAAAATGTGAAGGAAGCTCTGACTGATGAGTTCTGGATAAATGCTATGCAAGAAGAGCTAAATCAGTTCAAGAGGAATGAAGTTTGGGACTTGGTTCCTAGACCTGAAAATGCAAATGTAATTGGTACCAAATGGGTCTACAAGAACAAGTCTGATGAAAGTGGAACTATAACCAGAAACAAGGCAAGGCTGGTTGCACAAGGATACTCACAGATTGAAGGGATAGATTTTGATGAGACTTTTGCTCCGGTTGCTCGTCTTGAATCCATTAGATTACTTCTAGGAGTGGCATGCATTCTAAAATTCAAGTTATTTCAAATGGATGTGAAAAGTGCCTTCCTCAATGGGTACTTAAATGAAGAAGTGTATGTGGAACAACCAAAGGGGTTTGTTGATCCAAGCTTTCCAAATCATGTTTACAAATTAAAGAAAGCTTTATATGGATTAAAACAAGCACCTCGAGCATGGTATGAAAGATTGACTGAGTTTCTTATTAGTCAAGGCTACAGGAAGGGAGGAAATGACAAGACTCTATTTGTGAAAGAAGATCAAGGCAAATTTCTGATAGCACAAATCTATGTTGATGACTGATCAGTGCATTTTAATGCACATTCTTTTACTATTGTACTAGTGTATTCCTATGGTTTAATTTACTATTTTTACTATTTTAATATGTTTTTATGTTTAAGTTTATTTCTAACTTTATTTTATTTTCGCACTTAATTTATGAATAAATAGCACTTTGACACCCTTCCAGTCCGCAGGTCATAACTGGAGCTACGAATATCGGATTGAGGCACCGGAAGATGCGTTGGAAAGCTGAGATCAAGAGCTACAACTTTTATGTTGAGGCCAAAACCCAGTTCGGAGCGCAAGTGTGTCAAATATTTACGTTTATGTTCCAGACTTTATGAAAATAATGTAATTTCGGGTCAAACTTATGTTTTTCGACCCGTAGCTTTTTAAGCCCAATTTTCTCTGAGTACTTAAGCAAAAACACAGCTAGGGTTTCAGAAATTCTGATTTCACGCAAAAAAAAAATAGAAAAGAAAGGCTGCTACATTCTCATGGAGAACTAGCAACCCTAGGTTGATCCATTGGTATACGGGAACATCGTTCATGACTTCTTGAGGTTCAATTCTTAATAGTAATTCAGTTTATTTATTTATTGTCTTCTCTTATCAATTCATGCTCTTTATTTATTTATGAAACTCGAATATAGTGATGCTTAATCTCTATTTTGAGTTATATATTGTGAGACTTTTCGGATTGATTCATCGCTTGTATGACTAGTTCGAATAGGAATTGATATAGGTTTTTTCGCGCTTAGCAAAAAAGGGTTGGTCGAAATCTGTCATGATACAAACCGTGTTCTAAGTGACGCTTGTTCACTACTCATGGTTAGTTGAACACATTCTTTGCTTAATCGAATGAATTCGTATAAACTGTTTATCGCTTGTATAATCGGTCTTATAAACCAACCAAGGCATGAATATATAAACAATATTTTATGTGAACCGAGGATAGAATCATAACGAAGTTTTCCTAAAACCAATGGATTGATCGTCTTTTTATCAATTGAATTTCTAATACTACTCTTTCGATCTAAACAAACCCAAAACCCCATATTTAATTGTGTTATTCATTGTTCTTATTTTTACTAATTATTAAATTAGAGGTCCTTGTGAGACGACCAAGGTTAACTACCTTGTTACTACTTTTCTTAATTAAAACTTATTTTGATCACGAAACGACAGTGATCAATGACATTGTCTTTGGAGGAATGTCTAGTGAGATGGTACAGCATTTCGTGCAGCAAATGCAGTCTGAGTTTGAGATGAGTCTTGTAGGTGAACTAACCTACTTTCTTGGGCTCCAGGTAAAGCAGATGGAAGATACTATTTTTATCTCCCAAAGCAAGTATGCAAGAAATATAGTGAAGAAGTTTGGTATGGAAAGTGCTGCTCATAAAAGAACACCTGCAGCAACCCATTTAAAGCTTACCAAAGATGAAAAGGGTGTTGATGTTGATCAAAGTCTTTATAGAAGCATGATAGGAAGCTTACTGTATCTTACAGCCAGCAGGCCTGATATTACCTTTGCTGTAGGAGTATGTGCTAGGTACCAAGCTGAGCCAAAGATGAGTCATCTTGCTCAAGTGAAAAGAATTTTGATGTATGTGAATGGTACATGTGACTATGGAATCCTGTATACTCATGGTGAGAATTCAATGCTAGTAGGGAATTGTGATGCTGATTGGGCAGGTTGTGCAGATGATAGAAAAAGCACCTCAGGAGCTTGTTTCTTCTTAGGCAACAATCTTATATCTTGGTTCAGCAAGAAACAAAATTGTGTATCCTTATCTACAGCTGAAGCAGAGTACATAGCTGCTGGTAGTAGTTGCTCCCAGCTATTATGGATGAAACAAATGTTGCTGGAGTACAATGTGGTACAAGATGCTATGGCATTGTACTGTGACAATCTTAGTGCCATCAATATTTCAAAGAATCCTATCCAACATAGCAGGACGAAGCATATTGATATTAGACACCATTTTATTAGAGATCTAGTTGAAGAAGGTATTGTGACTCTTGAGCATATTTCAACTGAAGAACAATTGGCTGATATTTTTACTAAGGCTCTAGATGCGGTCCAATTTGAAAAATTGCGAGGCAAACTTGGTGTTTGCCTATCTGAAGAGTCATAGCAATTATTGCAAGTGTGGCGTGCAGTTTTCTCTTCAATTTATTTAGTAATGCACGCTGTTATGGGTAATGTTGAAACATCTGAAGATCTGGTAAGAATTGTGTGTTCGTTGATGATAAGGATGTTTCTTGTGGTGAGAAAGTATTTGTCAGAGAAAGTTATGTGGTGTTCTCCCCTGCTGTGTTTAACATTTGTTGATAATGATATTAGCGCTCCAACTGAGGTCAAAGATGACTTTGTGTTGGAACATGTCAAGAAGAGTGTTCCTGAGAAAGATGCTGCACATGATGCTACAACATCTGCAGCACGGGAAAATTTGGATAACATCGTGATACCTGAGTCTCCAGATGATGTTATTGTTCCTGACAAAGAAAAGGGTTCTGAAGCAACTACTACTGATAATGTTTTTGTTCATCATATCTATGTGATCCCTTATGTTGATGATAGTGGTAAAACTATGTCTGTTCCTTTGAATGTTGATGAATCTGCTGAGAAAGATTCAAATGTTATTTATGTGGACAATCTCAACCTTACTGAGAGGACTCCTGCTTCTAGTACTAGGAGGTTAAGGAGCAATGTTGTTAAAGGTGTAGATGTTTCTAATGTTCCTGTCAAGACTGCCAAGGAAAATAAAATCTATGGTCTTAAAAGACAGTGGAGTAAGATTACTGGGCCCTCTGAGCCAAAGAAGAAGCTTTTGAGGAGCTTGCTGTGGAAAGGAATTTAAGTGAAGTTTTTCTTACAATGCCAAAACCTTGTTGATTTGATTAATGCAGCTGGATTGATGAAAACTGCAACTGGGCTCCAACTACTCATTCCAATACTATGGCTACAGGTTTGGCTAGGTTTATATATGTTGTAGGGACCAGATCACCTTTTGCCTTTGGTTCTTATATTCTTGATGAAACTGTTCTGCATGACTGTTTGAGGGTACACATGCTGCAGACTGTGCTGCATCATCTGTCAATCAGTCAACTGATGTTTTGCCTAGGAAGCAAATGATTGTTGACCTCAAGGTGTTTTCCAATGTCAATCCTGGTGTTCTTAATGATATTGCAGGTGGTGATACTGAGGTAGAGGAGGAGGACTCTGACGCAAGTCCTTCTATGCGACCTGCTTATGCTTTATTTGCATGTCCTTTTGGATTTTAATTTTGTGGGCTACGCCCTGATGCTCTCTGGATTGTAACATGCACAATCCATGTCTTTTGGCTCCGACACTCCAGGTTCTCTTTGCCCTGATGGTCTGTAATATGCACTTTATGAGTTCTTATGCTCTGATTCTCTCTGCACTCTATGTTTCTCTATGATCTGATAACTCTGTGGAAGTTCTGCTCCTACTATGTGATACTGACTTTATTTGTCAGAATTTATGGCTAAAAAGGGGGAGTAATATGTTGTGCATGATGTGATGCATAATGCTATAGCATCTAGTATAGCATGTCTGTTCTATGTGATATGCAAGTTTTGAGGGGGAGTGAAGTTTATGCATGTGTTGAGGGGGAGTAGGTAGAATTTATTTTTCTACTACTTATGGTATGCATGTTTATATAGGAATTTATTTTTCCTATTCTCTGTGGCGTTACTTAAATTTTAAGGAGTTTATTTCTCCTATCTTGAATCCACTATGTGAGAGTTTATTTCTCTCTATCTGTACTTTGAGGCTAAGATGTGTTATTTTCCGCTGTTGCATGCCTCTGATGCTTACGTGCTAGCTATCTATTCATCTGATGAATTTCTTTACTCTCTTTCCTAGTTGTGTGCGTATGTTGACTCGAAGGAAAGTTTAAATAGCTTAGCATCGTTCTACTTTCTTTCCTAGTTGTGTGCTTATGTTGACTCGAAGGAAAGTTTAGACTGTATCTCTCTATGCACTGGCCTAAGGTTGTTTTAGCCAAAATTTGCCAAAGGGGGAGATTGTTGGTGTTTTGATAGGCTACATTTTGCAAAAGCCAACCAGCCAGATGCTGGACTGAGATACTGTAGCATTATAGTACAGCATACTGATACTCTGTTTTCGTGCAGAATTTTTATTTCAAATCTGAGTCAACATTTGCTCCAATTATATATTCAGGCACGTGCGTCTGGGCAAAACGATCCTTACTCAGCAAGTTTTATTGAAGTCGGTCAAAGGAAAGTTATTTAAAACAAAAATATAATTATATTATATTTTTGGCGTTTTTTTTTGTTTGGTACAACATGAAACAAACAAATTATATTTTTGGAATTAATTTAGGGTTGGGCCGCAATTCTCACTGCTGTACAAGTCTGAAGACCTAACTTGGACATCAAGACAATTGAAGACTATAAATATGTGAAGCCTCAAGCTATTCTACTCATGTATTCTAAACCGTGTTCTTTACAAAGTGTGAGTTTTTAGGGTTTAGAGTTTGTGTTTTTTGTCAGCCTTTCTTGTGTCACTTTGATGCAAGTTTAGGACTGTGTTTTGGTTGTTTATTGTAAGCTGCTCCTAAGCTTTGAAGCACGGAGTTAGTGTGTGTGATTCACTCATAAGCTTTTAAGCAAGAGTGTGGTCTAGTTTCTAGGAGAGTGTCTTCATCCTGATTATTATTATTGACAGCAACATGGTATGTGTTGTTAGAGGGAATTTGGGACGGGGTCTCATTATCTAAGAGGTTCTTAGGTAGGATTGCACGGGTAGTGTCTAGGTGATAAGTCAAGTACCGGGTGTTGGTCGAGGGCTTTGAACTAGAGCTATTATAGTGGATTCATTCCTGGATTGGTATCCCCCAGAGTAGGTGACGTTGCACTGAACTGGGTTAACAATTACCTGTCTTATTTATTGTTCTGCAATTTATTTATTTATTTACTGTGTTCTGCGACTGTCTTGCTGCAACGTGTGCTATAGCATCTTGTGCAGCATTGTGTTCACTGCGTGCCAGATTTCAGTTTTAGCTCAAAGTTATTTGCTTCAATAGCGGGGGCAGCGATGCTATTGTGCGGTTCTTCTTGCGAAGGAATAGCGTAGGACCTTAGTGGTCGTTCTTGTTGGGCTTCAGCCATAACTAAATCGGGAAGAGGAATCTCTAATTGATTTTCTAAATTTCTACGTCTTAAAAGACGTTCGGGTTCGCTACCTAGTTGCACCAATCTTTCGCCTCTAGAGCGAGTGCTTGGCATGCAACAAATGAACTAATCGGGGTAAAATAAAAATAAAAAATAAAAATAAAATTGCCTTAGTCTCTACGGTGTAACACTGGAGTTACGATATCGACTAAATTGGTCCCCGGCAACGGCGCCAAAAACTTGATCGATACGCGACAACGTGACTGCAAGTATACAGTCGTGTCGTGTAGTTTTAAAAGATATCGAACCCAAGGGACCAATAATCAACCTACCGTATTCTAGTGTTGCTTTGTAAATCTAAGGCTAATGATTTAAAGGATTTTAATTAATTGAATAATTAAAATAAAAAATAAATATTTTTTTAGATTTTTTTATATGTAAATAAAATATTGCTAGGACGTGCTATTAGTTGCTTCAGAGGGTTCAATGCTTAATTCGCGCTAGACAAACTGTTAAATTTTCGAAACTATATTGATTTAAAAATACCAATCTCAGCTCTCATAAATCTTGACTAGTATTATAAATTATAAAGGTGGTGCTTAACTCTCGTCCTCACACCCGCTAATAAAATACTCTTTGAAAAGCAATATAATTTAATTAACTCTAATCCCAACTCTCGTTGCGAATTAGATTTAATGTTCAGTTTTTACTATCTAGTAGAAATCTCACGCTCTCGCTCTATTGATTTTTACTTTAATTAATTCTCACTCTCGTGGCGAATTATAGTCAACGTTTAATTAAAAACTGCTTAAGAAAATAAAACAGTCACCAGTTTTCAAGAATTATATTTGATTTAAAAACACTAATCTCAGCTCTCGCAAATCTTGACTAGCGTTATACTTAGATAAAATAAATGCTCAGCTCTCACGCGCTCACTTACCTATATAAAGTACCTTTGAAAACCAATATAAAACTCATCAATCCTAAATAGCTCTCGCGGACTTTAGAACTAACGGTCAGTTTTAACTATCTGGCCCTAAACCTCAACTCTCGTCAATGTTGGTTTATTGCCTTTAAAACAATCCTCACTCTCGTGACGAATTATTTGAAAACGTATTTATTTAAAACTGGTGGTTGAAAACTATTAAGCATGAATTAACTACCGAACCCCTATTAGCTACTAACTACACATCCTAGCAACGCTAAATTTAGCTAGACATAACTAAAAATAAAGACATAAAATAAATAAATAAAAATAAAGACATTAAATAAAAACAGAAAAATAAAATAAATAAAATAAGCATAAAAATAAAGAAAAGAAAATAAAATAAAGAACCTGAATTAATAAAAGAAATCTTGAGTACGGACACCGACAGCGCAACAGCAGGAAATAAAAATATTAAACTAAGAGAAGAAACCAAGAATTAAATCTAGTCTCAATTCTCTTCCTCAACTGTTACAAGTTGGTGTGTGTTTACAAGTGGAGAAAGGACACATATTTATAGTAGTAACAAGGGGACAAAACAACAAAAATAACCGATGTGGGACTTGAGTAAAAATCGCGCCTGGCCGTGTGATCAAATGGATGGCCATGATTTGGAGGAAGTGGCGACCGCCCCTTGGAACAAGCTGACGAGGGGCATCAAGGCCTGGCTGGCGAGCGGCATGTTTGGCTGTTGGGCTGGGCTGCACGTGGTGTAACACCCTCAGCTAGCTACCCTTAAAAACGTGATCTTAAAAACTTTTTAAAGATAAGTAGCCGGAGCGCTACGGAAAAAAAACATTTTTAAAAACGATCGTGCACATGACACGAAACGTCGCAGCGGAAAACATAACATAAAGGATTTTCAAAACAATGAACATAATAGTTCAAAAGATAATTCATTAACATAAAACATAAGTTAAGATGTTCACATCGATATACGACGGAATACAAACGATCCCCGACTCGATGTTACAACATACCAGAGCACTAATATACATCACAACCAAACTAAACTTAACAAAGCTATACAAAGGTAGCCTACACTAGCTCCTCACCAAAAGTGCTCCACACCAAAACGATCTACAGCTAAAGCTCGATCGAAACCTCGACCTGAATACCTGAACCCCCAAAGGTCCAGCACATAACAAATAGGTAGAGAGTTAGTAAACATAATCACATACATACGAATATAGAAACGCACCTATATTCAACCTATCACGTATTACTAACTCACACACATGCCTCAATAAGCAATACACCAGATAACACATACTCACAAATACACAACCAGATAGTTTCACGTCGTTTCGGACAACACAAGAACTCACATAACACATAACACATAATTGCACATTTACTCAAATGCGACTAATGCCAAACATTCAATGTCATGCCAACCTAGACACGACTAATGCATGTGGTACCATCTTCTTTATCAAGGAACTTACCATTGATATCCTTCTTTATTGGACAAGTCCAATATCCTTCTTTATCAGACAAGTCTGATATCCCTAAATAATGCATGAATTTATGAATGCCATGCATTTACCAAACATATGATAATCACTTAGCACGAAGCTACTGCTCACTACATGGATAACATAATCCATTAAACTTCTTTATCAGACAAACTGATATTCTTCTTTATCGGACGACCCGATATACAAACATACATATACTTCTTTGACATTTTATATAAATGCCATCACACAACACAATTATTAAACATATAATAATTCCAAACCAAAACGAAACCAAATACACGGATACACACACTTCACAAACATTAACAAAAATTGCTGTCACAGAGCTGTTCGCTGAGCGAAGCCGTAGCGAACCCGTAGCGAACAACATCAGAGGGTGACAGGTACATAGCGAACAGGTAGCGAACTCGTAGCGAACTATTCGCTGAGCGAACAGGTAGCGAACCACACCAGAAAATATCTGTTCTTGAGTTTCTAAGGCGGTTTAACATTCAAATCCATCCAAAATACATCACACATACAAAATCATGTCAATTTCTTGCAAAATAAGCAAAGTTGCATAAACATGCAAAACCATCATCAAACATATACATATTCCCTCCTAGATGTTCATTAAGCATACTAAGATGAAAAGACATGTTTATGATAAAGAAACTTCACCCAAACCCCAAAGAAATTGGATGAGAGAGTTTAGGAATGGAGGCTAGACACCTCCCCTCTCTTGGATCACCCAAGCTTATGCTTAACCACTCTCACCTTAGATTGAATGATGATTCTTGGCCTCTAAATCTCTTCTCCTTGCTCGTGTTCTTCTTCTTGCTCTCCTAGGGTTCTTGCTTTGCTCTAAGCTTACAAACCTCAACTTCTCATGAAAAATGAATTATGATACTATTCCTTGGTTTGACTTGCTACTTATACTACTTCCTATGGATCATGAACCAAGCCCAATAGCCTAAGCCCATTAAGCTTCTATCACACGCCCAAGCCCACTAACACGGCAAAGGTTTCGCTCACAAACTTATGTTCGCGATAAATAATTATAGGTCGCGTAAATAAATATTTAACACTAACCCAAAATATATGCAAATATATAAAATATCGATTTACTAAAAAATCGGGTCGTTACAACTCTACCCCCCTTAAAAGAATTTCGCCCTCGAAATTACCTAAGAGATAAAGCGGAGAACGAACCCTCAACGCGGCATCTTCGGTTTCTTGCATACCGGACTCTTGTGACCTTCCTCGCCACAATTGAAACAAAACACTTTCACCCGACAAGCATCGGCCTTGTGCCCAAACTGCCCACAATTGAAACACTTGTCGCTTTTCCTCGGGCAATCATATGACATATGACCCCGCCCTCCACATTTGTAACAACTTCCACTTCCTTGCTTCTTCTTTCCACTTCCATTGCCCTTGTTCTCATACGGCTTACCACGATCCAAACCTTTTCCTTTCCTATCATTCAGAACCTTATAGTAGTTGGTCTTAGCTTTGCTATCTTCATCACAAATCCTTGCCTTGGTCATAAGGGTCGGAAAATCCCTGATTTCAGAAAATCCAATCAAAAGCTTGATATCCGGACGAAGTCCACTCTCGAACTTGACACACTTATCCTCTTCGGCTTCCACCGTGTTGTAGTGTGGACTAAACACACACAAAGCTTCAAACTTAGCCGAATACTCGGCGACTGATAAATTTCCTTGCTTGAGCTCCATGAACTCGATCACTTTCTTATTCTTCACATCAGCCGGAAAGTACTTCCTTAAAAATTCCCTTTTGAAAGTTTCCCAAACGATAGCAACACCGTCCACTCCTATCCTGAGTCTCACATTCCTCCACCAAACGATTGCCTCCTCTCTAAGGGCATAAGTTCCCAAAGTAGTCTTGTTCTCCTCAGAACAACACATTGCTTCAAAGATGATCTCCACCTCATCTAACCACTTGATAGCCCCCTCCGGGTTATAGCCCCCGATAAACAGAGTCGGTTTATGCGACATAAACCTTTCCAATCTTTTCTCACTATCCCTTCCCGGGTCATTATCCCTTACCACCAATGTAGTCAAAGCAGTCAAAGCTTGTGCAATCTGAGCGTTGGTCCTAGCAGCAGCCATGATTCCTGAACGAATCACAACTCGACGTTAGAATGTATTAACAGTGTACCCAACACATGCTTCATACAAGAGAAAGAAAATCCTAATGGCTCACATGAACCGACCTGCTCTGATACCACTATTGTAACACCCTCAGCTAGCTACCCTTAAAAACGTGATCTTAAAAACTTTTTAAAGATAAGTAGCCGGAGCGCTACGGAAAAAAAACATTTTTAAAAACGATCGTGCACATGACACGAAACGTCGCAGCGGAAAACATAACATAAAGGATTTTCAAAACAATGAACATAATAGTTCAAAAGATAATTCATTAACATAAAACATAAGTTAAGATGTTCACATCGATATACGACGGAATACAAACGATCCCCGACTCGATGTTACAACATACCAGAGCACTAATATACATCACAACCAAACTAAACTTAACAAAGCTATACAAAGGTAGCCTACACTAGCTCCTCACCAAAAGTGCTCCACACCAAAACGATCTACAGCTAAAGCTCGATCGAAACCTCGACCTGAATACCTGAACCCCCAAAGGTCCAGCACATAACAAATAGGTAGAGAGTTAGTAAACATAATCACATACATACGAATATAGAAACGCACCTATATTCAACCTATCACGTATTACTAACTCACACACATGCCTCAATAAGCAATACACCAGATAACACATACTCACAAATACACAACCAGATAGTTTCACGTCGTTTCGGACAACACAAGAACTCACATAACACATAACACATAATTGCACATTTACTCAAATGCGACTAATGCCAAACATTCAATGTCATGCCAACCTAGACACGACTAATGCATGTGGTACCATCTTCTTTATCAAGGAACTTACCATTGATATCCTTCTTTATTGGACAAGTCCAATATCCTTCTTTATCAGACAAGTCTGATATCCCTAAATAATGCATGAATTTATGAATGCCATGCATTTACCAAACATATGATAATCACTTAGCACGAAGCTACTGCTCACTACATGGATAACATAATCCATTAAACTTCTTTATCAGACAAACTGATATTCTTCTTTATCGGACGACCCGATATACAAACATACATATACTTCTTTGACATTTTATATAAATGCCATCACACAACACAATTATTAAACATATAATAATTCCAAACCAAAACGAAACCAAATACACGGATACACACACTTCACAAACATTAACAAAAATTGCTGTCACAGAGCTGTTCGCTGAGCGAAGCCGTAGCGAACCCGTAGCGAACAACATCAGAGGGTGACAGGTACATAGCGAACAGGTAGCGAACTCGTAGCGAACTATTCGCTGAGCGAACAGGTAGCGAACCACACCAGAAAATATCTGTTCTTGAGTTTCTAAGGCGGTTTAACATTCAAATCCATCCAAAATACATCACACATACAAAATCATGTCAATTTCTTGCAAAATAAGCAAAGTTGCATAAACATGCAAAACCATCATCAAACATATACATATTCCCTCCTAGATGTTCATTAAGCATACTAAGATGAAAAGACATGTTTATGATAAAGAAACTTCACCCAAACCCCAAAGAAATTGGATGAGAGAGTTTAGGAATGGAGGCTAGACACCTCCCCTCTCTTGGATCACCCAAGCTTATGCTTAACCACTCTCACCTTAGATTGAATGATGATTCTTGGCCTCTAAATCTCTTCTCCTTGCTCGTGTTCTTCTTCTTGCTCTCCTAGGGTTCTTGCTTTGCTCTAAGCTTACAAACCTCAACTTCTCATGAAAAATGAATTATGATACTATTCCTTGGTTTGACTTGCTACTTATACTACTTCCTATGGATCATGAACCAAGCCCAATAGCCTAAGCCCATTAAGCTTCTATCACACGCCCAAGCCCACTAACACGGCAAAGGTTTCGCTCACAAACTTATGTTCGCGATAAATAATTATAGGTCGCGTAAATAAATATTTAACACTAACCCAAAATATATGCAAATATATAAAATATCGATTTACTAAAAAATCGGGTCGTTACACGTGGCTTGGGCTGCACTTGTGTGGCTTGGCTGCACTTGTGTGGCCCATTTTGTCCATTCTTGCTCCTTTTTAGTCCATTTTCGCTCTTTTCTTCAACTCGTACACTTTTTATCTATTTATTTAAAATATGAGAAATAAGTAACTATTTATATAATAAAACTTTGAAATCGAAATAAAAACATATAAAATATAATAGTAAATTAACTAAATAAATAGCATCTTTTTAGGTGTATCAAACTCCCCTAAACTTGAACCATTGCTTGTCCTCAAGCAATTTAGCTTGCATATAGAAAACATTTGAAATGCGAAGCAATTCACACACACAGACTTAGAGAAAAATAACATCACAAGTACTCATACGTGGTCAGAAATTCAAATCGGCTAAGATTAATTAGTTAGGTTCTTTATACAATCAAGAAGGGTATTTCAACGACAAACAAAGTTCTCCCTCTTATACATACCGAATTTGGATCATGCCATTGTACTAAAATCTAAATCTTCTCCTTTGTTTCATCCTTTTTCATTCTAGACAGTCACATTAAGACCCTTTATCTATGTCACACACATGGTAAGAAAGCCGGTTAGCGTCTTTATTCATCTTTTTCAACTCGCAATTAGCTTGATGATACAAATTTTTGATGATACAAATTTTTGTATTAGCAATCATATAAATATTTTCCAAGGTTTAACCGTATTACCACAGTATGACCTTATATTGTTTTTTTTTCTTTAAGGTTTAACCGTATTACCACAGTATGACCTTAAAAATTTGCTTAGATGATTCGCTTATATTCATCGACAAACCTACTTAATGTGTGACTTTATAGATGGTGTCCGACTGGATAGATAAACTACTAAAGGATTCCACAAATTTAAATCAAGAGATTTTGGCACAATGGTTATTCAAATGCATCTGTACCTTGCTCAGTTTCATCTCTGACTAGCTTGCATCCAGGAACTATAGGGCTACTCACTTGATTACAGTGTTCCATGCCAAATCTAGCTAATACCTCAGTAGCATATTTCTGCTGAGTGATGAAGATTCCATTGCTGCTTTGATCAACTTCTACTCCAAGAAAGAATCTCATTTTTCCTAGATCAGTCATAGCAAACTTCTTTTTCATAGATGATTTGAATTCATCCATTAATCTCTGATTATTTCCAATATAAATCAAATCATCTACATACAAACTCACCACCAGAATTTCATTCTTCATACCATATTTGACAAATAAGGTATGCTCATATGGACACTTTTCAAATTTCTCTGCATTGAAGTATGATTCTATCTTGCTGTACCAAGCCCTTGGAGCTTGCTTCAATCCATACAGTCCTTTTTCAATCTATAGACCATGGACTTATCCTTGTTGATGTACCCTAATGGCTGACTTACATCCAGTTGATAAATCTTCCATCCATTATTTGCTGCAAATGCTAGAATGGATCTGATGTTGTCCCATCTTGCAACTGGTGCAAAGACTTCATAATAGTCTATGCCATGCTTTTGTGTATAACCCTTAGCCACCAATCTTGCTTTATATTTATCAATTTCTCCCTTTTCATTATACTTTGTTTTGTAAATCCACTTAACACCAATGGAGTTGCAACCTGCAGGAAGAGTAGTAAGTTCCCAGGTATCATTGTTTTTGATTGACTCCATCTCAATATTCATTGCCTGTCTCCAAACTGCATGTTTTACTGCCTCATTGTAGGAGATTGGATCATTATTAGTGTTAATTACTGCAAGATTATGCAGCTCTTCATCATCTTCTTCTGCTGCTTGACCAGTTACATAATCATTCAGTCTTACAGAAGGTTTTCTTATTCTTGTACCAAGGGGTGAATTTCTTTCATCTTCACTATCACTAGATGTTTCATTGATGACCATATTTTCATTAGCATTGGTATTGTTGGTTGCTGTTATTTGTTTCTCAGCATCAGCTGGATTCTCATCATTACTACCATTTGCTGATTCAGTTTCTTCTCAATCATCATTAGTTCTAGCTGGTTTCTTTGTCTTGTTCCAATTCTAGCTCTTTGATTCTTCAAAGATAACATCTCTACTGATTATGATTCTTTTTTCAACAGGGTCAAAAAGCTTGTATGCTTTAAACTCTTCACTAACACCAAGCAAAACACACTTTTTGCTCTTATCATCCAACTTTCTTCTTTGACTGTCATGAATGTGTACATGAGCCACACAACCAAAAGTTTTAAAATGATGCACAACAAATGGTTTCTTCCCACTTCATGCTTCTTCTGGTGTCATATCTTTTACACTGAGTGTAGGACTTCTATTCATCACATAAGTTGCCCATTTGACTGCTTCAGGCCAAAATCTCTTTGGAACATTTCTAGCATGAATCATACTTCTAACAATGTTCAGCAGTGTTCTATTCTTCCTTTCAGATACTTCATTCTGTTGTGGAGTATAAGCTGCAGACAACTGTCTTTTAATCCCTTCCTTACTGCAGAAATCACTAAAGGCATTAAAGGTATATTCACCACCTCTATCTGTCCTAAGACACTGTATAGCACATTTAGCTTTTTTCTCAACTAGGGCCTTAAAAGATTTGAAACATTCAAAAGCAAGGGATTTTTCTTTTAACACATATATCCAGGTTTTTCTGCTAAAATCATCTGTGAAAGTCATGAAGTACCTGCTTCCTCCATTGGATTGAGGAGTAATGGGACCACAGATATCTGAATGTACCAGTTCAAGCTTTGCAGATGCTCTCCAATTTGCTTGTTTTGGAATGGAATCTCTGGATTGCTTTCCAACCAAGCAATCAACACAGTTATCTTCTACTTCTTCAAGATCTGGCAGTCCTCTGACCATTTGCTTCTTAGACAAGGTATTCAAGCCCTTGAAGTGTAAATGACCATATCTTCCATGCCACAGTACAGTTGACTCTTGTTTTGCAGTCATCAAGCATCTAGGGATGATGATAGTTGCAGAAATCATATACATTATGTTGCTGGACATAGTAGTAGTGAATAACAATCCCTTTTCCTCATGATAGATCTTACAAACATCATTTTTAAAGATAATTGTGACTTGTTTCTGCTGCAATTGGCCTATGCTTAGGAGATTGGTCTTCAAACTAGGGACAAAATATACATTGGTGATGACATGAACTATGTCATTGATCTTTAATTTCACACTACCCTTTCCCATGACAGCCATTCTTCAATCATCTCCAAGTTTGACTGAGTCTCTATAGCTATTATCAAAATCAATAAACCAATCATGGTGGCATATCAAGTGATTACTACACCCAGAATCAAGAAACCATGGTTCAATTGCATTAACCTTCAATTCTTGATTAGTTTTAGCCATAAGAAGCATTTCTTCTTCATCATTATACTCAGCATAGTGAACATTACCTTCATTCTCAGGACATTCACTCTGGTAATGTCCAAGCTTGTGGCACTTGAAGCATTCAACAAACTCCTTGCTTTGTCTTCCTCTGCCACGACCTCTGCCACCATTGCTTCTTCCTCTCCCTCTACCAAATCCCCTCTTAAGATTAGAGATTTTCAGAGCTTGTTCATTAGTAACTTCAACCTGTCTTTTCATTCTCTGTTCTTGTACAATCAAACTACTCTGTAAACTATCAATTGACATGGTGGTGACATCATTTGATTCCTCTATAGAACACACCACATAGTTGAATTTTGGAGACATAGATCGCAAGATCTTTTCAACCACTTTAACTTCTTGCAGGGTTTGACCTTGTGCACTCATACGGTTTGCAATTGCTAGAGTTCTTGCAAAGTATTGCTCAACAGATTCATTATCTTTCATTTCAAGAACTTCAAATTCACGCTTCAATGCTTGCAGATGAGCACGTTTCACCTTCGTGGAGCCTTGATATTTGCGTTTCATAGCATCCCAAATATCCTTGGATGTGGTGCGAACAAGAATTATTTCCATGATAGATCGTTCAATAGATTGAAAGAGGTAGTTCTTTACCTTCAAATCTTTCAATTTGAGTGCTTCTATTGCTTGCAGTTGCGCAGCTGTGGCATCAGGTGGCGCCACTATGATGCCTGGTTCAATCAAACTCCAAAGTTCCTTTGATCGAATGAGATTCTCCATCAGCATTGCCCAATGTTCATAGTAGCCATCGAATTTAGGTACTTTGGTGTGATTGTACTTGGTTTCTTCCGCCATTGATGAACGAAGAAGAAGCTTCAGAGGAAGAAAACGAAAAGAAACTAACAGAAAATAGTTGTAACTGATTTTTCGGTTTGGAAATTGCAATTTCTCTCTCCAGGTCCCTAGAAGTGGAGAACCTGATACCAATTGTTGGTTATTAGGGAGTAATCAACTAGTTTATTCATTAACAATGATGTCTTTTATAGGCAAGTTACAATAACTTGTAACACAAGCCAGCCAGTTGGCTAGGCAGGCAAGGCAGGCCAAGGCGCGCGCGCTTCCTGCAGGCCAGTAGGCCTGGCTTGGCTTGGTTCCAGCCAAAATCTTATTACAAGCTAACCTATCCTAACAGATTAATCATCACCAACGACGGTGAAAATTTCCTACTAATATAATAGTAAAAAAAACATAAAATACTCCCTCCGGTCCTTTTTATAAGGAACGCTTAGGGCAAAAAATTTGGTCTTTTTTATAAGAAACTTTGACCAATTTTCAAATGTTTTAAATGTTCAATTTCACTTATGCCCTTATTTATTATGAGAGAGAATTTAAAAATAAGTAAGTTAGTTGAATAAAGAGTAATTAAATAAGGGTATACATAGAATAAATTAAAATTTATAAGAGTATTAAATAAAAATAAATATGTTAACTGTGTTTCATTGGTCTGTGTGATTTTTTCAAAGTGTTCCTTATAATAAGGACCGAAGGGAGTATCGGTAGTAGTTGACCCTAATTAAGAAAAGAACACGTCATGTCATTCAATGTAAGGTCCATGACCGCTAATATTGGATAGCAAGATAAAAAAATGTTGGGATGTCATTAATGTGAATGTGAGTTGAGTTCCATCATAAACTCAAAACGACAAACGTCATTATACTTTCACACATGAGAATATGAGATAATTGCAGTAACTTTATTATCCGATAACCACTTTGAGGAACCACGCGTCGATTTTATGTTCACAATTCAGAATCCACGCATTTCGCGTGGTAGTACTTTCTTTCTCTTTTTGGTCAATTTCGCATGGTGCTTTATTATTTTATAATATTTTATTCGTAAATATTAACACATGGTTCAAAAATTTGACGTGGAAAATAACACGTTTCATGGAAAAAATAAAATAGTATTTGTTTAAAAATACATCTTACTGTCCCCGTGAACTTAACTCAGTCGATAGAGATATCACACTATATGTGCAGGAGCACGAGTTCAAATCCGGGACACTCCACTTATACGGTGAATTTTTCTAGCTACTTGACAAAAAAAAAAATACATCTTACTATTTTTATAAGAAAAATTATAAAAAATACTTCATCTGATCCTCTATATAAGAAAAAGTTTATTTTTTAAATTCATTGTAAAATTGATATATTTAGACAATATTGTAATAAAAATTATGTCTTGGGAAAAACGCTTACATAGATGCAATCTCAAATAAAAAATATTTTACTGTAATAATTCATTGCACGAGTGGAATAAAAAAATAGTAATATACTCAAATAAAAAGAAATTTAAATAAAATAATTTAAATTTGTATAAAAAAAAAATTGAATTTGAAGTTGCACACATATAAAACATGTTTTAAACCGCTAATTTGGTTTAGAGATAAACAATTTGAATTGTATGTTAGATATCTTGAATTTGATTTTCAGCTCTATTATTAAAAATTAAAATAAAAAAACATGTGTTTCCTTTTAAACAAATTTGAGTTTTGAGCATCATTCAATAAATTCAAATGAACGCATAAAAAGTATATGCATTAGATTTATTTTCAATTTAATGAGAAAATAAATATTGGACGTAGATGTTTTTGTTAGGATGAATAATGTAATAAGCTTTTCACCAAAAACAAAAAAAAAAAGTAATAAACTAATATTATACTAAACAAACTATATATATATATATATAATTTAAGTTTTACACAAAATTAATAGTTTATTTTTTATGTGTATTTTTATATTTTGCTGAGCATATTTTCATGGTTTTGAATAAATGATATATTTGGTTTTAGGATTAAATATGAAAATGGTCCCTGCAATTACGGCCTGTTTTGATTTTAGTGTCTCTGCAAAAAAAAAAAAAATTGATTTTAGTCCCCGCAAAATACCATAACTTTTAAAAAGGTTCTTGAGGTGAATTTTTAGCTGACATGTCAAGTAGTTGATGATTTGGCAGATGCTGACTAAGATTTTTGATGACGTGGAATTAACATGTTATTTTTATTTAAAAATTAAAAAATGGAAAATAACATGTCAGATTTAAAAAAAAAAATACAAAATACATTGAAAAATAAAAATAGAAAATTAATATACTTACAAAAAAAGTTAATATATTAGATTCAAAAATATATTATATTTAAAAAAAATTATCAAATTTTTCTTTTGACAGTAAATAAATTATCAAAATAGAAGAAAGAAATCATGCAAAGAAGGGGCAAAAATTAAGGTTCATGAATCAAAGTCGCTATTGAAGGATAAATCACGCAAATAAGAAAGAAGATGTGGAGTAGCAAAAGTGGTTCGTCTTCTTCAGTAGAAAAACTTCTTGTGTGTGGATGTCAATTACCCATGGTGATGTACAAAGCCAATAGTCGAAAACGAAATTACAAAAACAAAATTGAGGAAGATGAACAACAACAAACAGTAGAAGAATTCACGAAGAAGAACTCTACAATTTTAAGGGGATGAACAAAAACTCTTTCTTATCCTTTTTTTTGAACAGCAAATATATTATTAACCAGGTCTCTGCACAAGACGAACAGAGACCGGTAAAAAAGTAACTACATAACAAGGCGCCGTATATATGCGGAACGCCAAAAATAAACACCAAACACAAACACCACCTAATAGAGGTCCACCTCCTAATCTCAAAATCAGAAAGGCACCTCTCAGATTTCAAGCCACCAAAGACATTAACCGAGTCCCAAAGTTGCCACTAGATCGACACAAACTCCCGATCTCGAATCAAAAGTGATCGGCCCATCAGAATCCAAAAAACAGCTCCTTCAGGCTAAAAGCTGATGAGATAACGGTAGAATGAGAACCTTGGCAAACAAGTCTCAGCTTGAAGACGCCCTACATTTCAAACGACGGCAAAGCCAACACACACACAGCAGTAACT